>NW_007726147.1:1038403-1048555 GCF_000696425.1 Galeopterus variegatus
AAAAATAAAAAAAAGAATTATCACTCGAAATTCCTTGTCAGTCATTTCAAGGGCTTCTTGTTCTGTAGGATCTAGACCTCAAGAGTTATTATCCTTTGGTGGTATACTTTCTTGATTTTTCATATTTCTGGTATCTTTTCTTTGATGTTTATTCATTGTGGCAGGGGGTTCCACAGTCCACAGGTTTGACACTATTGACTGACTAAGATGTTGCTGTGTTTGCCAATTTGATATGGCTACCTCAGTGACTACTCAGTTGGCCACTAGTGCCTTGCGTGTGTGGTTGCCTCGGGTCTTGGGCCTCTCCAGGGAGCCACCTCTCTGGTCAGCTTGGACTCTGCCGGGCTGCTGGATCATGGGGCAGTACCTCAGGGTGTGTGGTCTCTGCTGAGCTTCCACCTCCTGTGCTGGACTTCTCCCTGTTCCGTGCGCTCTGACCCGGGCTGCTGGGATGCGCAGAAGCACCGCAGAGCGTGTGGTCTCTGCAGAGCTTCCCCTTCCCCTGCAGGATGTCTCCCTACTCTGTGTGCGCTAGGCCGGGTTTGGGATGGAGCTGGGTGGCAGCGGTGAAGCCTACCTGCTGCTGGATCGCACAGCAGCGGCCCCCCCACAGGGTGTGTGGACTCTACGGAGCTTCTATCTCCCTTGCTGGACGACTCTGTGCTCCATACGCATTGGGCCGTGCTGCTGGATCGCGCGGCAGCCCTGTGGTCCCCGTGGAGTTCCCGCCTCACCTGCCGGACACCTGCCTGCTCCGAGCGCACTAGGCCAGGCTGGGAATGGAGCCGGGTGCCTGCAGTGAAGCCTACCTGCTGGATCACAGCAGTGGCAGCCCCACAGGGTGTGTGGTTTCTGCGGAGCCTCCGCCTCCCCTGCTGAACGTCTCCCCACTCTGTGTGCACTGGGCTGGGCTGGGAATGGAGCCAGGTGGCGGCGGTGAAAGCTATCTGCTGGATCGTGCAACGGCGGCCCCGCAGGGCATGTGGTCTCCGCGGAGCTTCTGCCTCCCCCGCTGGACGTCTCCCCATTCCATATGCACTTGATGTTATGTTTTTATAGTTTAAATCGGTTGATATGTGGGAGAGAATGACGCTAGGGACCGTCTATTCCACCATCTTGACCGGAAGTAGCTTGTCAATTTCTATTTAAAAAAAGTCTGCTTGGGATTGCATTTACTCTATAAATTAATTTGGGGAGAACTGACATTTTAATAATACTGAGTCTTTAAACCCATGAACAAGTTATATCTCTCCATTTATCTAGGCCTTAATTTATCTCAACAATGTTTTGTAGTTTTCATTGTATAGGTCATGCACATATGTATTAGTCAGCTTCAGCAGCCACAACAAAATACCACAGATTATGCAGCTTAAACAACAGAGTCCAAGATCAAGATGCTGGTCGTTTCAGTTCCCTGGTGAGGGCTTTCTTCCCGTCTTGCACACGGCTGCCTTCTCACTGTGTCCTCATATGGCAGAAACACAGAGAGGAAGAAAGCTCTCTTCGTGTAATGGCACTAATTCCATCATGAAAGCCCCACCCTCATGATCATGAGATCATAAACCTAATTATTTCCCAAAAGCTCCATCTTTAAATGGTACTATATTGGGAGTTAGGGATTCAAAAGAAGAATTTAGGGAGACACAACTCAGTCCGTAGCAACATAATTGCCAGACTTATCCCTAAGTTTTATCATACTTTTGATGCTATTGTAAATGATTGTTTTTTATTTTCAATTCCCAATAGTTCATTGCTAATACAGGGAAATACAATTGATTTTTATATATTGATATTCCAAACTATAATTTTTTTTTTTTTTTTTTTTTGTTTTTTTCCGTGTCCGGCAACGGATCGCAACCCTCAGTGTTGCCCCCGTACCGGACCGGGGACCGGCAACGGGTTTTTTATTTTCAATTCCCAATAGTTCATTGCTAATACAGGGAAATACAATTTATTGTTATATATTGATATTCCAAACTATAATTTTTTTTTTTTTTTTTTGTCTTTTTCCGTGTCCGGCAACGGATCGCAACCCTCAGTGTTGCCCCCGTACCGGACCGGGGACCGGCAACGGGATCGCAACCCTCAGCGTTGCTCCCGTGCCTCGCTCAGCCAGTGAGCGGGAACCGGTCTGCATGTGGGATCCGAACCCTCGGGCGGGAGCGCCGCTGCGCTTCCCAAGCGGCGCACTATCCAGTGCGCCACCGGGCCGGCCCCAAACTATAATTTTTCTAAACTCACTTGTTAGTTTTAATAGCTTTTTTGTAGACTTCATCCAATTTCTACATAAACGGTCATGTCATCTACAAGTGAAAAAAGTTGTAATTCTTTCTAATCTGGGTGCTTTCTATTTCTCTTTCTTGGCTTATTGCACAAGAGAGAACCTCCAGTATGATGATTAATAATAGAAGTGATGAGAGTGGACATCCTCACCTTGTTTGTTCCTGATCTTATGGGTAAAGCATTCAGACTTTCGTTGTTTTTTTTTTTTTTTTTTTTTTTTTTTTTTTTTTTTTTTTTTTTTTTCGCAACCCTCAGTGTTGCCCCCGTACCGGACCAGGGACCGGCAACGGGATCGCAAGCCTCGGTGTTGCTCCCGCGCCTCGCTCAGCCAGTGAGCGGGAACCGGTCTGTATGTGGGATCCGAACCCTCGGACGGGAGCGCCGCCGCGCTTCCCAAGTGGCACACTATCCATTGCGCCACCGGGCCGGCCCCAGACTTTCGTTGTTAACAATGATGTTATTTGTAGGTTTTTCACAGATGCCTTTTATCAGGTTGAAAAAGTTCCCTTCCACTCTTAGTTTCTGAGAGTTTTTATGAGAAATGGATGTTGGATTTTGCCAAATGCTTTTCCCTGCCTCTACTGAGATAAGTATGGTTTTTTTTCCTTTTACAGCTTGTTAATATTGTGTGAAGGTTAATTCTAAGAGTCAACTTGGTTAGATTAAGGAATGCCACGAAACCCAGTAAAGTTATCTTCTTAGGTGTGTTCATGAAGGTGTTTCCAGAAGAGATTAGCATAAGAGCCTAAGTGGACTGGGTGGGAAAGACCTGCCCACAATACGGGTGGGAACCATACAATCCACTGGAGGCTCAGAGGAAAAAAAAAACGCAAATCTCTCTATCTTCTGGAGCTGGGATACTCTCTCCTCTCCTGTCTGTGGACATCATAACTCGAAACTCTTCAGGCTTTGGGTTCCAGGACTTTCACCAATGACACCACTGACTTCCCTGGTTTTCAGGCCTTCACACTTGGACTGAGCCACACTATCAGCATCCAGTTTGCAGACAGCCTATTGTGGGACTTTTCTTCACACTCGCATGAGCTAATTCCCTTAATAAATCCCTTCTCATATATTTATAACGTATCTTATTGATTCTGTCTCTCTGGCGAACACTGACTAATACAGAAAATTGGTACCAGAGAAATGGGGTATTGCTTATAACAAATACTTGAAAATGTGGAAGCAGCTTTGGAACTGGGTGTTATGCAAAGGTCAGAGGAGTTTGGAGGACTCAGAACACAAGAAAACCAGGGTTAGAGACGGGTTAAATGGTGGTCAGGGGCGTGGTTCTGAGGGCTTTAAAGGGAAAGCACACAAACAGTTTTTCTCTTTCTGCTCTGCCACTTTCTGCCATATGAGACCCATGGGTCACTGTCACCACAACCAAGACCCTCATCAGATGTGTTCCCTGGAATTTGGACTTCCCAGCCACCGAAACCATAAGCAATAAATGTATTACATATGTATTAGTCCATTTCTGTTGCTTATAACAAAATACCTGGAACTGGGTGATTTATAAAGAAAACAAAATTTATTGCTTACAGTTTTGGAGGGCGGGAAGTCCAAAGTCCATCTGGTGCTGGCGACAGTGACCCAGAGGTCTCATATTGCAAGAAGGTGGAAGCAGAGAGAGTCAGACTCTTCATGCTCCGTTTTTAAAGCCCCTCCAAACCATACCCACAACCACCATTTTTTTTTTCCTTTTTGTCTTTTTTCGTGACCGGCAACGGATCGCAACCCTCAGTGTCGTGCCCGTACTGGACCGGGACCGGCAACGGGATCGCAACCCTCAGTGTCACGCCGGCACCTCGCTCCGCCAGTGAGCGGCCGGTCTGTATGTGGGATCCGAACCCTCGGTGGGAGCACCGCCGCGCTCCCAAGTGGCGCACTGTAGCAGTGCGCCACCGGGCCGGCCCACAACCACCATTTTTAATCCATTCACTACTGCACAGTCCTACAATCCAATCACCTCTTCAAGGCTCCACCTTTCAATTACCATAATAGGATTTCCCACCCTCTTAACAGTCACAGTGGGGGCTAAGTTTCTAACACATAAGACTTGGGGCACACAATCCAAGCTTCAGTGGCTTTTGGGGGGACATAAGTCAATCCACAACAGTAAATTACAATGATTTATATTCTAATGTTAAACCAACCTTCCATTCCTGGGATACAGTCCCCTTGGTCAAGATATTTTATCCCTTTTAAAATACTATTGGATTTAATTTGCCTAAATTTTGTTTAGAATATTTGACTTTATGTTCACAATCTTGGTCTGTAGTTTTCTTTTCTTGAAATGTCTTTGTCTTGTTTTGATATCAGAGCAATGCTAGCCTCATAGCATGAGTTGGTAAGAACTTCTTCCTCTTCATTTCCTGGAAGAGTACAGTGGATTGAATTATGTCCCCCCAAAACTCACTGAGGATTGAATTGTCCCCCAAGTTTTATGTATTAGAAACTTAGCCCCCCATTGGGGCCGGCCCGGTGGCGCACTGGATAGTGCGCCGCTTGGGAGGCGCGGCGGCGCTCCCGTCCGAGGGTTCGGATCCCACATGCAGACCGGCTCCCGCTCACTGGCTGAGCGAGGCGCGGGAGCAACACTGAGGCTTGCGATCCCGTTGCCGGGCCCCGGTCCGGTTCGGGGACAACCCTGAGGGTTGCGATCCGTTGCCGGACACGAAAAAAAAAAAAAAAAAAAAAAAAAAAAAAAAAAAAGACAAAAAAGACAGAAACTTAGCCCCCACTGTGACTGTTAAGAGGGTGGGAAATCCTATGAGCCTTGAAGAAGTGATTGGATTGTAGGACCGTGCAGTAATGAATGGATTAAAAATGGTGGTCGGGGCATGGTTTGGAGGGCTTTAAAAGAAGAGGAGAGTCTGTCTTTCTCTCTCCCTCTCTGCTTTCTCTGCTTCCACCATCTTGCAATGTGAGTCCCCAGGGTCACTGTTGCCACCCCCAGATGGACTTTGGACTTCTCAGCCTCTGAAACTGTAACAATAAATGTCATTTTCTTTATAAATTACCCAGTTCCAAGTATTTTGTTATAAGCAATATGAATGGACTAATACAAAGACTTTGTCTAGAATTGGTATTATTTCTTCCTTAAACATTTGGTAGAATTCACCAGTGAAGCCATATAAGCCTGAAGTTTTCTTTGTGGGAAGGTTTTTAACTATCAATTAAATTTCCGTATGCTACTCAGATTATCTATATCTACTTACGTAAAGTTTGGTAGTTGGTATTGGTCATATTATGACATATATACATAGATATAGATTAGATATATAGATGTGTGTATGTATATATATGTGTGTGTGTGCACACACATATATAAGTTTTTGTCCACAGTTCCCAGTTCCCCAAGGCAGAATTCTAATCTTCCCCTGCCTTTCTGCCTTAGAAATGCCCTTAAAGAATTTCTCTGACCTACCTTGTCTAAGTGTAGATGATAAGATCCCCATTTCAATAGGGGTCTTGCCCATGCACAAGAGGAAGAAATACTGCACACAGACGCCACGAAGGATCTGAACCAAAGCTTTGCTAGGTCTCCACACTCAGTTTATAAGTATTAGATTATACCCCTTTTGTCCAGTCATGTTACTACACAGCTGTCCATGCATCAATCATGCCTATCCAATGAAGTCTCCATAAAAAGACCCATGAGGATGGGGAGCTTCTGAACAGCTGAACTCATCCACATGCCAGGTGGGTAGAGCACCCCAACTCCACAGGAATGGGAGCTCCTATGCTCAGGACCCTTCCAGACCTCACTCTACGTATCTCTTCATCTGGCTGTTTATCTGTATCCTTTAAAACATCTTTTACAATAAACTGGTCATTGTAAGTAAGTGTTTCTCTAAGTTCTGTGAGCCGCTCTAGCAAATTAGTCAGGCCCAAGGAGGGGGTGGTGGGAGCCCCAATTTATAGTGGGTTGGTCAGAAGCACAGGTAAAACAATGTGCACCTTGCGTTTGGCATCAGAAGGTGGGCTGGCGGGGGGGATCTTGAGGACTGAGCCCTCAACCTGTGGGATCTGATGCTGTCTCCAGGTAGACAAGAGTTGAATTAGAGGACACCCAGCTGGTGTCCACTGGAGAACTGCTTGGTGTGTAGAGACATCTCCACACACCTGGTGTCAAAAGCATGTTGTGAAAGCATGCTGGGAGAAACCGAATGTGTTTTTTCCCACCAATGTTTTTCAAGGACTTTTCCATTTCATCTAGTTGTCAAATTTATTGGCATAAAGTTGTCATAATGTTGCCTTATTATTCATTTACTAATGTATGCAATTTGTAGTGATGACACCTTTCTCATTACTAGTACTTTAAATTTGCATCTTCTTTTTTCCTTAATAAATCATATTAAAGAGTTACCAATTTTATTGATTTTCGCAAAGAACCAGAGAACCAGTTTTTGGTTTTTATTGATATTCTCTACTATTTTTCTTTTTCCTATTTCAATGATTTCTGCTCTGTTCTTTGTTATTTTCTTTATTTGGCTTACACTGGATATAATTTACTCTTCTTTTTCTAGTTTGTTAAGCAGAAGCTGAGGTCATTAATTTGAAATTTTTCTTCTTTTCTAATGTAGGTATTCAGTGCTATAAATGTCCCTCTAAATATCGTTTTTGTGGCATCCCACAAATTTTGATGTGTTTTCATTTTCATTTGGTAAATAAAATTTTCCAAGTTCCTTCTTTGATCCATGCTTATTTAGGAGTATGTAATTTATTTCCAAGTTTTTGGGGGGTTTCCAAATAGCTCTCTGTGATTGATTTCAACTCCAAATCCATTGTGGTTAGAGAACATTTCGTTTAAATTAAATCCTTTTAAATCTATTGAGACTTGCTTTATGGCCCGGAATATATAGGTAAACATTCTATATGTACTATTAAAAAATGTATATTCTGCTCTTGTTCTATAAAAGTGAATTAGGTCAAATTGTCTGATAGTGTTTCATAGTGACCCTTTGCATGACAATTTCAATTTAAACTGAAAAAGTAAACTCTAAGTTCAAGGCAATATTGAAAAACAAAACATCCAAAATTCTACCAAATCCCTTTAAATATTCCACTCAATGGAATTTAAATTAATAAAATGAGTAGAAGAAGCCAAAGGAAAAAATAATCATGTCAGGAGATTATTGATCTTTTGACCCAAATTACAGAATCACAGAATGTTGGAGGTGAATGACTTCTCAGAGACTAGCCCAAACATCTTATTTTATAGCAACTCTGAAAGACTCAGACATATGTTCAGGGCAATGCGCTGTGATAGCTATGCTTCAACCTGTACCACCGCTTACCTGTTCCACTGTGCAGAAGATGTGAGCGTCGTCTTGCTGGAAGCGCCTGACTCGGGTCAAGCCGCTTAAAGTCCCTGACAGTTCATTTCTATGAAGTACTCCAAAATCAGCAAATCTAATAGGCATTTCCCTCCAAGATCGTGGACGATGGGAAAACATCAGACTAGAAAAGATGCAGTAACACTTAGCTTTTATATAGTACAGAAAAGAGTAAGTGATTATCTAAATATTAAGAAATTACAATTAAGCCTCAAGATTTGTAAATTCATTATTTCGGTTTTTAGATCATCAGGTTTAAAAATTTTTTTCTATGAATTACTGAACCTTGAATTTACATCACTGCAGCACTCTAAGAAAGAACCTTGTCTATCATTTCTTCCAGAAATGCTGCTCCCTGTTCTCATCCACTCAATAAATCTCCACTTATCATTTATTTTTATTTTATTTTAATTTTTTGGTGGCTGGCCAGTACAGGGATCCAAACCCTAGACCTTGCACACATAGTTTATAATTCATTTCAAAAGCTACTTCTTAAGTGAAGCACTCTGGACACCTCCACAGACAGACCTAGTCAGTCTCTCTTCAGGCTCCAAAAACACCCCAAACAGGCCACTACTACAGCACTGGTCTCGCTTTTTCATAACTGATTGTCAACATATCTGTCCCTGCCCCACTCTGCTCACTAGCTCTATGAGGAAATAAACTGTGTCTTAACAACCTCTGCATTTCTAGCACTGAGCACGGGAAGCACACCACTAACGTCTCTGTGGAATGAGGCACTTCTTTTCTCCAGAAAGAACTGCTGACTCTCACATCCCATAGCCACTAAGCTACTGTGGTCCTGCTTCCTTTTTTTGAGGCATGAAAACACAAAATTACATTCTCTACTTTCATTTAGCCTTACTTATAATTATAGTTGAAATCACAGGCTACAGCTTTAAATGATACCTAATGGGAAAGTGAGTTAAGAAATTGCTAACACAAGTGTTTCAGAGAATGCAAAGCACTAGTTTAGCCTCCACGTTCTGCTTAAAAAGAAAGTTTATAGGATGTTTATATACCAGTTTTCGTAAAATTAAAGTTACATACATTTTTTTACATGCTGTCATCATAAAGTTGAATTTCTTTTAGTCTTTACTAAAAATGACAAAGAGCTTTCTTCAATGTTCAGAGATTTGTTTCAATAATTACCTTGTAGAGTAAACTTACTTGAAACTATGTATGTTGGTAATACAAAACTACTATGGTTGAGGTATTTTTTTGTAGAGAATTGTGCCTATTCACTTCCACTTGTAAAATGAGCCTGTCTTACAAGGTTAAATTTGCATACCAATTTCACAATAATTACAATCTTTCATAGAATCTAAGACAACATCAGTTGTAATTAAAAGGTACATTTATTTTACATACCGTTAAGAAATAAAATAATTTGTTATATAAATTGTGACATAACACTAAGATGTTACCAATTATAAGATGGATCCCAATTTTAGAGCTGTCGAAAAGTAGGGGGAAAAAAGGTATCTTGGAATCAATGAAATGCAGTAACCCACTGACTATGACCTCACTGATCTTTTTATAATCAACCAAAACAGTATGTATGAACTAAATGTTCTGCAAATACGTATATTTGAAGTGTATTACTATTAAGAAGACAAATATTATAACTTATAAAATTGAAAAATACTATTATCTTCTAAGAAGCACAAAAAAAAGTGGTTTCCAGCTAACATTTCATACCTGCCAAAGATCATATTTTTAAAAGTAATTCATTCTCCAGAACTTGGTAAAGATGATTAGCAACTACTACTCTTCAGAATAAAGGAATTACTTACCTCCAAAAAGCAAAATAGTAACATTAAAAGCTAGTTATGATGAAGTGAGCTACACACTCTTATGCAAAGATCTGTTTCACTTCTGATACTCACCAGTGCCCTGGGCAATTCATAGGTTTGAGGGCAAAAGTGTCCTTTTCAATCTCAAAGGTAAACATGTTCTCGCTGTAATGCTGCCAGTGGCCTGAAGCTTCCCAGAGTTTACTGTTGTACATATTGGGAGAGAGCACTTCCGTGAAGTTGCGCTTGTGATATTCCTCCTTTAAGACAAATGCATTTAACGCTAAGACCTGATAGAACAGATCACAATTCCGTGCAAAGTAACACTATGAGCAAATATTTTAAAACTCAGCATCATGTTTTATATTATTTCATGATTAATGTACCCTCAGTTTTAGATGTGATGGTTTCTGGATTATGAAAGAAAGATTTATATATGCTCAGTATAATTTTCATTAAGTTTATTTATTTTATAGTATACAACAGTATATAGCATAGAATGTTTTAATCCTTTGAAAATTAGTAATTAGAATAAAATATATATTGAAACTTGCTATAACTACAAACTCCAAAGTACTTTTACATTCTAGATAAACAGCAGGGTTTTTTCTATTACTTAAGAGGTAGAATAATTTTATAATATAATAAGCCTGAATGCCCATTGCATGTTACAATTTTGATCTATTTAGGTTTTTTTTTTTTTTTTTTTTTTTTTTTTTTTTTTTTTT
>NW_007726147.1:1048741-1078159 GCF_000696425.1 Galeopterus variegatus
TTTTTTTTTTTTTTTTTTTTTTTTTTTTTTTTGTCTTTTTCCGTGTCCGGCAACAGATCGCAACCCTCAGTGTTGCCCCCGTACCGGACCGGGGACCGGCAACGGGATCGCAACCCCCGGTGTCACCCCCGCGCCTCGCTCAGCCAGTGAGCGGGAACCGGTCTGTATGTGGGATCCGAACCCTCGGGCGGGAGCGCCGCCGCACTTCCCAAGCGGCGCACTATCCAGTGCACCACCGGGCCGGCCCGATCTATTTAGTTTTAAACAGGAATAAAGTTGAGAATTTTAACTTGTAACACTTTAAGTGGTTGATATCTATCTACTAAGTCATGAGGTGGTTTCTCTCTCTCCCTACCTATTAACACCTTCCCTCACTGAATCACTGAGGACACAAGAAGAGAGCGTTTTTAAGCAAAGTTTTCATTTTATTTACACTTCCTTTTTTTTTCTTTAAGACATCAATTTGGTAATCTTTGTGGGGTATTCCTGAGATTCTCAACATTTGTAAATTACTTCATGAACATGTGGCACAAATCTTGACCACTATACTTTAGGTAAGTTTCAAAAAAGGTTTCTCACAGTTAAAAAATATAAAACATAATATTTTAAAATTACTAATCACAATAGCTTTATATCACTGAAAAGGATATTATCTGTTGCTCTTCATCAGGGCATCTTTTCAGTCCAGTGATGGAAAACATGGGTCTCAGCATAAGCTGCTTTACCTACCCTTTGTTTCTACTAAATTAGGAACCTTCAACAAAAGTATATGTTATTAGGAATGGCAGTATTATTTGGTGGCTATGTCAGAGGATTCTATATATTCAGATTAAACGAGGTCCCAGAAATTAAGGGTGTGTGTGTGTGTTTTTACTAGACTTCTTTTAAAGCCTAGCTCTGGAGTTATTATTCAATAGACTTTTAATCCACTCTGAATACAATGATGTTAGAAATGCATGTTTTGTTAAGGTGTTTAGAAATTATTTTAAACTATCCCAGCAATGATTTGAATGTTTGTGTCCCACCCAAAATTCATATGTTGAAA
The DNA here is from genome assembly GCF_000696425.1 of Galeopterus variegatus. Lineage (NCBI taxonomy): Eukaryota > Metazoa > Chordata > Mammalia > Dermoptera > Cynocephalidae > Galeopterus > Galeopterus variegatus. The sequence continues at coordinate 1,049,787 of NW_007726147.1, forward strand.
TCATAACTCCTAAAGTGATATTAAGAGGTGGGGGCCTTTGGCAGGTGATCAGGTCATAAGGCTAGAGCCCTCATGAAGAGGATTACAACAGAGACCTTATAATAGGGACCCATAGAGCTCTCTTGGCCTCCTTCTGCCATGTGAGGACACAAGAAGTCAGCAGCCTGCAACCTGGAAGAGGCCCTCACCAGAACCCCACCATGCTGGCACTCTGATCTCAGACTTCCAACCTCTAGAACTCTGAGAAATAAATTCCTCTTGTTTACAAGCCACCCAGTCTATGGCACTTTGTTACAGCAGCCCGAACTGACTAAGACAATCCCATATGGATGAAGTGTCAATTACTATTAAATTTATATATAAAATATATATGATATATATGGTGCCTTGTCACTCTATATTATAATGTACATATGTAATATACATTGTTTTGTCTCTCACACACACACATATATACATGAGAGAGAGAGAAAGCAAATTGGCAAAATGTTACCAACAGATGAAGCCAGATGAAGGAGATATGGATGTTCTCTGCACTGCACGTTAACTTGTCCATAGATCTGAACTTTTCAAAAGAAAAAGTTGGGAGAACAATAAATCTGATTCCAGGCCATCAATTTCTTCCTCTAAAGTGTAGAAAATCAAGTGCTGGGAAAGAGCAAACTTCCAGCGATCAAGCAGTTTATATCTCAGTCTGGTCTCCAGAAGAAATCATGATAATTTTTTCTGAACATTGAAAATCATGTTTATCCCTGAAGTGATAGTTTAAAGTTACTGAAGGCACTCAATCTCTATGAAGCCTCATGATCTGGCCACTTGAAAATATCTTCTAAGTATCAGTATCAAAAAGAAATGTTTTCAAGGAATTTCTCTCTATAAAAATTAAAGCAATTCTGCATTAATGGTTCCTTCCCCAAACCCCATTAAAATAACAGTAAACAAAGTTTTTATAAAAGCACAAATCTACAAAAGCAAGGAGAAAAGAACACCATAAAATACTTTAGAATCTGGAAAATAGGTGAACAAGTGTTAATTGTCATAGAAGACCTGAGAAAGCTACAACTAGGTTGGCAGTGGAAGAATCCCAGAAGCAAGTCTACTTTAGCTGGATAGAGATCTTTAGGTTTCACATTTTTAAGACATTGTTCCTTCTTCTCCTGTTTTTTATTGTTTCCATTGAAAATTTCAGTGCCATTCTGATACTCAGTCCTATGTCTATGGCTTTTTCTCTCTGGAAACTTTTAGGATCTTTTCTTTATCCCCAGGGCTTTGGAATCTCTCAATATTGTGTCTTGGTGCCCAAGGAAAGAATGCTTCCACCAAAAAACCCAGACATGATTCTGTCAGAAGTTGAGACTGTCCCTTGCTCATGTCCCTTTGCTATTGAACTAACAGACAGAGAATGACTTACTACAATGGCCAGGCTGATTGATCCCAATTATTGGGAGAAACTGTGTTGCTGTTATACAACGGAATAAAGAGGACTATGTCTAGAATTCAGTTGTGAGCCTTAAGTATTTCCACATCCAAGAATGGTCAGTGGGAAACGCTGGCAACCCCATAAAGACAGGATTACTAAGAACTTGTACCCTGTGAGATGATGTGGGTCATCCACTGTGATGGGTTGAATTGTGTCCCCCCAAAAAGATAATCTAAAGTCCTAACTCCCAGTACTTCAAAATGGGACCTTATTCAGAAATAGGGTCTTTATAGAGGTAATTGAATTAAGAAGTCCGAATCCAATATGACAGGTGTCCTTATAAAAAGTGGAAATTTGGACACAGAGACAGAGGCACACAGAGTGAAGCCCGTGTGAAGACACACAGGGAGAATGCCACGTGAAGACAGAGGACTGGAGTGATGCTGCTACAATACCAACAATGACTGGCAAGTCACCAGTAGCTAGGAAGAGGCAAGGAAGAACTCTCCTGCAGCCTTTAGAGGGAATATGAGAGTCACAGTAGCCAAGACCTACTGTTTTCAGTGATTTCATAATGGGGAGGGGACATTTTAGTGGGTGTATAATTGTATCTCACTGTGGCTTTAATTTTCATTTCCTTGTTGAACACTTTTTAATGTGTTTTTCTCCATTTTCATTAGAAAAAAACTCAAAGACCTAGGGATAAATTTGATAAAAGATGTACAAGACCTCTAAAATAAAAACTACAAAATCTTGTTGAGGAAAAATAAAGAACTAAATAAATTGATAAAATCTCCATATTCATGGATTGGAAAACTCAATACTGTTAAGGTGTCAATTACCTGTAAATTAATCTACACACTGGATGCAATCCCAATCAAAATCCCAGCAGTTTATTTATTTATTTTTAGGAAATTGACAAAGTTATTATAAACCTTATACAGAAATACAAAGAATCTAAAATAGCCAAAATAGAACTGGCTGGTTAGCTCACTTGGTTAGAGGGTGGTGCTGATAACACCAAGGTCAAGGGTCTGGATGCCCACACAGGCCAGCTGCCATAAATAAATAAATAAATAAGCCAAAATAATCCTGAAGAATAATAAAATTAAATAACAAACTACTGACATCAAGACTTAAAATACAGTTACAGTAGGGCCGAGCCCGTGGTGCACTCGGGAGAGTGCAGCGCTGGGAGCGCAGCAGCGCTCCCGCCGTGGGTTCGGATCCTATATAGGGATGACCGGTGCGCTCACAGCACTCACTGGCTGAGCGCGGTGCGGCCGGTCTCAAAAAGGACAAAACAAAATAAAAATAAATAAATAAATAAATAAATATAGTTACAGTAATCAAGAAAGACAGTGTGGTATTCATGCAAGAACAAAGAGACCAAAGGAACAGAATAATTATCCAGAAATATATATATATAAACCATATATACATACAATTAAAATAAAATTATATATAAAAATGATTTACATACACAAATATATAATAATCATATATATGAGATTATTTGCTTTAGAACAAAGATTTTGCTACAATAAACAGTCATGAAGCTATTGGATAACCCTGTGGATAAAAATGAACCTTGACCCCTCCCTTCCACAGAACCTAAAAATAAATTCAAGGTAGATCATAGCCTCAAGTATGAAAGCAAACACAATCAAGTCTCCAGAACAGAAAAAAGAAGAATAGCTTCTTGACTCTGAAGTAGGCAAAGATTTATTTAATAGGACTAGACATAAACTAAAAGTGAAACTATTTACGTTTTTGAGCCAAATTTAGAGGAAATTTAAAAGAGCCAGGACCTCCTGCATTCAGCAAAAGACTCTAAAGACAAGAATAACTTCAGGACAAAGATAAAATTCAGGTTACAATCAATAAAGCACAGCTTTATTTATCTTAAGAGTGTGGCTGTTAAGACCCTTTGTGAAGACCTCAGAATGATCTATGTGTACCTCGCAGGGCTTCTAAAAGTCTTAAGGGTGTGCTTTGCAGCCCCTCTCAGATGAAGATTAAGGCGCTTAAGAATCCTAGTGAATTGTCTCTCAGCAGCCTCACAGGCAGCCCTGGGTAGAGAAGGATCTGTCTCAGAAGGAGATGTGGGTGTGGCTTTTACCTAACAGTGTGCGGTGATTATAAATTTATATAAAAGACACTAAAGTTTTTTAAAAGAACTGTACTAGTTTAGATTGAAAGGGACACAGACAGCACAATATGAAATGACGCCGTTGGGCCCTCAGACTTCTAGGAAAAGGAATCAGGCTGAGAACAGTAAAAAAAAAAACTACCCAGAGGCAACACGGGCCGTTTCTTATGGAAAAGGATGACTCACAGGGCAGCACCACAGCCCAGAGAGAGCAAAAGCGGGTCCTGCCAGATAAAAATTACAGGAGGCCATTGTTCTGGACTTAGTTCCTACGGTAGGCCCAAACAGATCAGACTGAAAAACAAAACGGTGCTGACCTGCTGAAGTTCCACATCAGCAAACCTAAACTAAGTTGAGAGAGAGAACAGCCAGTTTCCCAAACAGATCAGTTTAAATCTTCTATGGGCATGATAATGAAGTTCCCTCTGCTTTAACCCTCACACAAAAGAAGTAAACTGATGTTACACAATCAGTTATTTTTCTATCATTCTTTCGCCCTGTTCCCACCTTACAACAAAAGTAAATGTGAATTACCAATCTGTTTCATTCTTTGTTTCTGCTTTCTTCGGCCCTTTTTTTTTTTTTCTGTCTATAAAGTCAACCTCTTTTGCTCAGCTCATTGGAACACTCATTCTATTTTATGGTATGAAATGTTGCCCAATTCTAGAAATGCAATAAAGCCAATTGAGAACTTCAGATTTGCTGTAATTTTGTCCTGTGACAGTCCTAAACAAAGTGCATTTTCTGATCCTGGAGCAGGGGCAACTGGTAGATGTCAGAATTTCCATAGTGTGGGGACTACTGTGTGCCTCCTACTCTCCCCCAACCCTTTTTGGATGGGACTGTCTACTGCATCAGTTCCCTTTATCATCATTTTATAATGTGATGGACCCGATTCAGTTGACATATTACAAGTTTTGAGCCAATGCAATAATCAGATGAGACCTGAAATGGTTTGTTATTCAGTGACAAAACACCTTAGAAGGGCAGAATTGAATTTCCTCCAGCCCTTGGGGGCTGAAGAGACATAGAATCACCAGCCTGTCAACTGGAAACACAAGAGGGCCATGCCCTAGAAACAAAAATGAATCCATAGATTGAATCTTATTAAAATGGAAGATTTTAATCAGCCCCAACCCAGCTCAATCTCTGACTGGATTGAGTAATCAGTCCTTGGTTTTGGTACAGGGTGGATGTTCCAGCGGGAGATATCATTTAGAGCCACTGTAGTTATTTTATATATAATATCTGGCAAATAATAAAAAATTACTAGATATGGGAAAAGACAAGTCCCTAAAAGTTTTTTATGCATGGTAAGGCTAATTCCTTCACACAAGGGTATCTGGGAATTAGGAATTCAAAGTTCTCAGATTCATCTGTGTCTGCAAATATTCCCATTCCAAGCCTCAGGGACCCACAACTTCCCAATCAGTACCCTTACCTTGGCACAAGAGATCACTGGGGTTGTGTATTTAAATGCCTTTACAATTTTGCAAACTGCACAATCAGGCCTTGGGCCTGATCATCAGCCATGTCTGTCTTGCATCTATAAAAGATAACAGATCCCTTTAAGGCCACCATAAAGGCTTTCTGTTTATTCTCCACCCATTCCACCCCCAAGCTTGAGAGTTCAAGGTGTCAGGGGCTGTGTTAATTTTCCAACAAAGATAACACATCCAAAACAGCAGTTGTGATAGTCATCACCACCGCCTAAATCTCTGATAATCTTCAATGATTCTTCAAATCTCCCCTACCTGCCCTCTGATGTCCTAACACTGCCTCTCACTGGCCAATCCCTGCTGGAAGGAACACAGCCCAGTGATGGAGTCCACAGAGGCCAGCCTGTGGGGACACAGTGCAGGAAGAGAAGGATGGAGAACAAGACTGCTGAAGCAAACAGAACCACCAGCACATGCCTGCACCCTTTTTTCTCAGAAAGTTACTGAAGAGAGTGCTCCCCCCAACCCCCCGAAACAAGAGGTAAGGATAAGCAAGGAAGAAAAAGACAGGGATCAGGAAATAGGGGATTCAGCATAGGAAAGACATAAGGGGAGTAGCCAGGATGATTATGAAAAGAAGTTCTAAGCCATGAGTTTGCAAGAATCTTTACGGCAAGTTAATTCTGGAGTGAGAGGACAAAATTTGAAAAAAAATTTACAGTGCAATTACCCAAATCATTGCAGAATATGCTGCAAGGAGTTTTGCAGTTTTTGAGAGAACATCTGAGGATGAATTAGTGATAGGCACGTAGAAAACTGTGTAAACGAAAATTTCAGGTAATTATTAGCTACAAGAAAGACAAATCAGGGCAAGAATGGAGATACAATCCTAGTAGTCCACATAGATCACCTCTGAGCAATATCCACAGAGTCCTAATCATGTAAACACTAAAGACTTTCTGGCCTATGACCCTGTATTATAAATAGGTATTTTAAGCAATTGTTTTTCACTCTTTCCTCTATAGCTGCCAAATGGCCCAGGAGACACACGTCAGGTAATAAAGAAGCACATTTTGAGAAGCAAAGCTTCACAGTCTAGCACTCTGCCACAGAAGACCCTTTCTTCTTCCTTTTCTTTCTCAGGGAGTTCCATGCTAGGTCTAATGCTTATCTTTATATTCTACATGCTCTAGACACTTATACAGACAATAAGTACATTTTATGAAATCCAAGAACGCATTTAGGGAAAACAGAAATTATCTCCATGTTTTTTTTAGAAGACACAATCCAATATTTCACTTTTAGGTTTAAAATTCTTATTAATATTACCAAAATAAAATTAATGGAAGTGCTTGACCATTTTACTATGAGAGAAAATAGTAAAATGGAAAGTGTAGTTGAGTAAGAATAAAATATTTTAAAAATTAACTTACTCGTATGAAGTCCATAAGTGTATTATAAATGAAGGCTCCTCTGGGAAGAAAAAAACAGCTTCCAGGACTCAGATCATGGAAGAAGAAAAGTTCTTGTTCCTAGATTGAGACAATTATTGAATTTCAAATCTCGTCTGCTATTGTTTAGTATTTACTGTCCACGCACGATATGGTAGGGATACATCATCATATACTCAGTTATCATTCCATCTTGTAATAGCAGACATTCCAAGGCCCCTCAATACTTACACCTAACTATATGAAAAAGCACATATAAAATCACCATTCATATTTATGGTTACCTTGCCTTGAACTTAGCTTTTATGTCACCTTTTGTTATTTACTGCTAATTTTCTTAGCACACTTGGAGTATGGATCTCATGGGGAGACAACATGGCAAAAAGATCAGAAAAGTTCATTGCAGGAGGCGGGCTTTAAGTGATGAGGATCACTATCATGGCTGTCACTTACTGACAGCATGCTCCGCACTGAGCATCTTCAGCCAGTGTCTGTCCCCCCAACAACCCCACAAAGCTACTCAGAAAGAGAGATTGGGACATGGAGATTCACAGTGAATACTCTGCCCATCATATAACACAGCCAGTAGGTGGCAGGACTAAGATTAAAAAATCCAGGTCTACCTGCTTCCAAATCTCATTCCCTCTTTCCACACACTGTTCTGCTTTCCAATATAAACTATCTAGCAAGTGTATACAATTTTAAAAAACAACTTTATTTTTATAATATGAAAAAAATAAAAGAAAGGTGCAATTTTTAAAATCTAATAAAGAATACAAGAAGGAAAGAGGTTAGAAGACATTTGGAGTTACTAGCATGAAAGAACTCAACAGTAGGCTATGCATGCCAGCAAAATAGAAGACAGAAGAGAAGAAAAAATCTTATTTTTAAAACAATTCAGTTGAATGAGACATAATCTAAGCCAATGAAAGAATGTTTCTGTCTTAGCAGTGATTAGCAAGTGGGGTATACCTTCCCAATTTTCCTATGATCTCGGTTCCTGGCTTCCTCTTGGAACTTTTCCCAGGTTTTCATCATCTTATTATCAGGAAAGGATATCCCATAGATCCTCTGCAATGTTTCCATTTCAGGATTGCCCTCCCAATATGTTGAGGAATTCTAAAAATCAAACAAGATTTCGGTGAATATATCAAATATTTGGTTACAAGTAAACCACTCTTAAATATGCACATGATTTTCCACTATAACATCTTTATAGCTTACTTAAAGTAGACTTTTTCCAGTGCCAGGAAGAATATTAAACTGATTCTAACTAAACCTTCCCAGCCCAAATTATACCATTAATCAGTCAATTATGTAAAGAGTCTGCCGTGGATGCTAGGAATGAAAGTGAGAGGGAGCAGAAAGGGGAGGCTAAACAGCAATCGTGATGACAGAGGAGGGAGCAGAGGAGCAGGAGGTACAGGAAAGGAAAGATCCCCCGCTGCTCTGCATCTCCGTGGTTAAGAACGTTAATCGGTTAATCGTTAAGTGCTGTCACCCAGCCCCACACTTTACCTGTGAGAAAACCAAGGCCCAGAAAGGATGGGACTATAGTCAGTCCCATGCCTGCTTGATTCCCCAGAGCAATGTTTTCTCCGTTATACCATCATATCCCCTTTTTGTTTTCTTTTTCCTATAGCACATTATTCTCACATGCAGAGAAGTGTAATTGCTCACATTAGGGCAATTCAAGAAAACCACAGTATATAGAACAACCTTTTAAGGTATAATATGAAAAAGAAGCACATTATAACACAATAAGGTAAATGATAAACAAAAGCTATATATAGTGTTCTAATTATCAAAATTCTAAAACATTATATTTGTCAAATAAGAATGAAGTATTTTAAGATATCATGATATTCAGACTATGAAAGACATGATTAAAACCTCCTATTATCTAGTTCACCTTACTGTTTGCTATATTTTTTAAAAAAATCAATACTTACCTTGAAAATTTTTATGGCTTTTATTTTTCCAGTGTGTCTTACATGGGGGCCTTTACAAAGGTCAATTAGTGGACCACACCTGTAATAAAATATTTAGGACATTCTCAGACACAATTATAGATTTTTAGACTATTCATTATAAATCATATTCTCATATGTTTTAAGTGATGGGTTTCACTTATTTATATGTTATGGAGCAATTCTTAATTTAGGATCAAGAAGAGAGGCAATTCATCTAGCCTCAGATCCCATTCTGTCCTCCTCTGCTTAAATTCAAAAGCCACAGAACATCTGAAAGAAATTGTGCAGCTAGAGACACCATTTTTGATTGTCCCATCCCAAGGCTGTCAAAAACCTTCCATTGTCATAAAATCAGAAAGTCATTTCCCTGCTCTACACTAATTTTCAGGACCAAAATTGTTTGAAATATTTTCAGAACACATTGACTTGACACTTTACTTAAAAAATAAACATCAGGGTTTTTGTTAGTTTTTTTCTTTTAAGCCCTATGGTTTTATAACAAAATGCCTAATTGTTTCTCAGTTTATTAAGACAGAGCACCAACCTACAATGCAAATCTCAGGCAAAAGTTTAGATCAGAAATGACACTACATTAAGACACTTGGGGATGTAGCCAGGGATTCACTTGTACATATAATGAATAAGGGCCCCCAAACCTTAATAAGCACAGACTTTTCAAGGGCAGAAATATTAACAGAGTTAACACATGAATGACATAGGTCAGAGGGAAGGTTACTTAACATCAACCAATTTAAGGAAAATCTAGTAAAGAAAGTAGTGCCTTAACTATTACAAACAATTTTAAGTATTTCTAAAGTTCACTGGTTAAAAGTTAAAAATTACAATGAATGCAAAAAGAGACTGGCCTTTGAATGACCAGGATTTGTGTACTGTACTCTGTCCAAGATGGAGATTTTAAGTAACAATCAGAGGAAAAGAAGCTAATTAATGCCTAATTAGCACCAAAAAAATTTTCTAATCTTTAAATAATCCCACAGAAGGAAAACTTTCTTCCCCCCAAATTAAATATAAGCCATTCAGATTGATAAACTACAAGAGAAAGGTTCTAAAAAACCCAAAAGGTCAAGTATTAGAAGCTAGAAATTTAAAATTCGGCATATTTTTTATATATCGTCATTTACTTTAAAACTTTAAACTGGTTATACTAACATTTCTTTGAATTCTAGGTAACAAATAATAAAACCCTATCAGGTCTTTGGAGAGTAGCAAAAATAAAACACATAGTATTCCACACCAATGACAAATGGCAATGAATTCATGTTATTATTTGAGAAATGCACTGTGCATGGTTTTGCATAAAGGGGATAGGACTTTACTTATAGAACAATTAAACCAGAGAACCATAAATACTTGACTGTGGAATATAAGTGCCCTAGTGGTGGATATCTGTGATCATAATTATACAGATACCAGGTCTTCTAAAATGAGACCATGAAGGTGCCGGCAGCACCAGCACCAGAGAACCTGACCTACAGAAAGGGGAGAACAGCAATTGCCTGCAAGGCAGCCTTACAGAAAGGATAAATAGAAAGCAGCTCAGGAGCCTAATGTTAATCTGAGAGAACTAAGGGATTCTGGTATTTTCAATTGCCTCTTCTTACCATTTGATTTTGCCTTTGCTTCCCGATATTTTTTTTTGTCTCATCATGAATATTCTGCTAACACATGGAGGTTGCTACATTTGAACTCTGGACGGTGGGGAACACAGCGTGAGGTAGAGAATCACTGTGTGAGGAGGTGGTCCATAACAGCTCCCGCTGCCACGTTAATAAGAATGTGGAGGGACGAAATAGAAATTCCTTTCCCTAAGAGCTTCTAAGAACACAGGGCACTGGTGAACACTATTTCACCCACGTGGACAAAGATCCTGTTACAGCTGACACCCAGAAAATAAACTTTGGGTCTCAGTACCATTCTGATAACTAAAAAGGAGAAAATAATAATTTCCCTTTGGTGATAACATTTTGGAGCCCCTAATTAAAGTAGTATATCAACATTAAAAACAGACCACCCACCAGAAAATAAACTCTGCTTATACTGCTAATGCTTTCAAGTTTACCATTCAGCAGCATTTAAAATTCATGCACACAGACCTGTAAACTGTGGTAGTTGGAGTGTTAACCTTCTCATTCAGGATGCGGCATTTAAATTTATTGTACTACAAAGAAAAATATATTTACACATTATTAAACTAAATGTTTAAATTAAAAAAAAAAAACCCTCTACTCTTTCAAGAAACACTGAAAGGGTGTCTACTGTGTTCTAGGTGCTGAGACACTGAGGATACAAAACTCACAGCCTTGAACTGCAGTGTGCAGTATGGGAGCCACACTCACTGTGGCCACTGGGCACTTAAAATGCCCTGTAAAATGAAATGGGTTGTGCTGCAAGTGTAAACACACTGGAGTTTAGAGGTACAGTTTGGGAAAAAAAGAGTATAAAATAGCTCATTAAATATTTTTTATATTGGCTACATGTTGAAATGATATTTTTGATATATTTAATAAAATTTTCTTAAAATTAATTTCACCTTTCTTTTACTTTTAAAATGTAGCTGCCAGAAAATTTAAGATTACAGGTGTGGCTCTGATTTGAGATCACATCATATTTCTATTGGACAGCACTGCTCTAGAAGATCCCATTTTAACCAGATGAAATGAACAAAGCAATAAAATTCTGAGAAGGACACAGCTACGTAATTAATTTGTGTAAAAACAAAAACAAAGTTTACAGTAAGTGATGACATCATTACATTAAAAACCTAACATAATTTTTTTCCTTTTCCTTTCTTTTCTGCTTTCATCACTATCATGATGGTACAAGGTACTGTACATTAAATAACTAATTAAAGAAGGTAGTTGTTAGGGCCAGCCCATGGCTCACTTGGGAGAGTGTGGTGCTGATAACACTAAGGCCACGGGTACAGATCCCTATATAGGGATGGCCAGTTAGCTCACTTGGGAGAGCGTGGTGCTGACAACACCAAGTCAAGGGTTGAAATCCCCTTACCAGTCATCTTTTTAAAAAAAATAAAAATAAAAAATAAACGAGGTAGTTGTTGGGAGGGAAAAAACCCACATTTGTATAATTTAACTGTTTCATACCTACATGTTCAAATCAAATCATTCTCCTTCACAAAGGCTGGTTGCATTTAGTTCTTAAGAGTAGCTGCAAAAAAGGCAACCCATGGAATGGAAGAAAATACTGCAAATCACGTATCTGTTAAGGGACTGGCATCCAGAATATATAAAGAACTCCTGTAACTCAAAAACAAAAAAACAAACAACCTGATTCAAAAACGAACAAAGGACTTGACAGACATTTCTCCAAAGAAGATATAAAATGGCCAATAAGCACATTAAAAGATGGTCAAAACCCTAAATCATCAGAGAAATGCATCAAAATCACAATGAGATATCACTTCACCTCCATTAGGATGGCTACTATTAAAAAAAAAGAGAGAACAGAAAATAACAAGTGTTGGCAAGGACGTGGAGAAACTGGAACCTTTGTGCACTGCTGGTGGGAATGTAAAATGGTACAGCCTCTGTGCCAAACGATATGGTCAGTCCTCAAAAAATGAAAAACAGAATTGCTATATGATCCAGCAGTTCCACTTCTGGGTATATACTCAAAAGAAGTGAAAGCAGGAACCCAGACAGAAATGTGTACACCCATGTTCACAGCAGCATTATTCACAATAGCCAAAAGGTGGAAGCAATCCAAGTGTCCATCGATGGACGAACGGATAAACAAAATGTGGTATATTATTGTGAATATATTATTGTGTATATAATATGTGAATATTATTCAGCCTTAAAAAGGAAGGAAATTCTGACACATGATACAACATCAATGAACCCTGAGGACATTATACTGAGTGAAATAAGGCAGACACAAAAAGACAAATATTATCTGATTCCACTGATATGAGGTCCTAAGGGTAGTCAAATCATAGACGGCAAGTAGGATGATGGTTGCCAGGGGCTGCGAGAGGAGGGATCGGGGAGTTAATGTTTAATGGGCACAGGATTTCTGTCTGGAAAGATGAAAAGCTCTGGAAATGAACAGTGGTGATGGCTGCACAACACTGTGAATGTACTTAAGGCCACAGAACTGTACACTCAAAAATGGTGAATTTCATATTTTATATATTTTACTAAACAAAAAAGAGTAACTGCAACTTGTACCAAAACCAAACCTATTTTTTAATTCAAGCCCACAAAACTAATAATACCATGCTTTCAAAACATGGGCTTTCTCTAATGTGTGTGATTTAAAATACAAAATTAGGGATACACTTGAGTACACTGGTCAAAACGATATAAAGAGAAAGTTAAAGTTTTAAACAAGTTACGCTAGCTTAAAATCTAAAAATAAAAAGTTAACAGAAAACTCCAAAGAAAAAAGCCAGAACTTTACATGGGATTATAAATATTACTGAATTTCGTAGTCAGATATTACAATACGCAAACACACGTATGAAAATTATTCTCCTGATCCTTTACCTATCTATGTCTGCCTTAAAATTTTCAGGAAATGGACGAAGAGGGAACTGAGATAGCAAGTGACGGTCAGCAACCTCACAAGAGGTTACCAGACTTTGGAACAATTTGGTGAGCAACAGCTAATTATTTGGGGGTTCAGGGGGGCAGCTAGTCTATGTTAATTATTTTTAATATTCCCAGTAAAAGGCTGCTATTCTAAGAGTTTCCCCACGTTACCTTAAACATTTCAAGGAGGATTTCCTTGCTGACTTCTAATCTTTCAAAAGGTTGCTTTTCTTTAATGATGGTTTTACATATGTTCTCCAGTGCTGACAATTCTGTGCTGGACACTGCTCTAAAAAGAGGACATAAGAATCAATACAGATTTGGCTTCTGGTCAAGATGGCAGAATAGACAGTCCCCAGCATCACTCTCTCCCACAAATCAACAAATTTACAACTATTAAAAAGCAAGGACAGCCAAGCTGGGGCCACTAGAGCCCAGGGGAAGAGGAGGAGAGACCTACAGAATTCATGAAGGCAGGAGAAGCCACGATGAGAGAAAGAAAGGATTGCTCCCACCATTTTGAGCCCCAGCCACTTCAAAGCTTCACAGAGCAAGAGGTGGCAAAAGCTGCAGGTGTGCCCTTTGTGTGAAGTTTCTTGGAGACTGCAGGGGGGAAGAGGGCCTCGGTGGCCACTAACAGGGTTCCCATAGACCCACATATGAACGAGGGGCAACAGACAACTGAAAAGAGAAGCCACACAGAAACTGGTGACTCATCACAAGGGAATGGCACATGGCCCATCCCGTGAGAAGTGTTTGGAGTGCGGGTGGTGGGGGAGACATGCCCACTGGGGGAACATTGGGGCACAGCATGGACAGCTGATCTGCCCTCCAATCAGCACAGGCCCACTCAGTAGAGACTGGTCAGGAATACCAGAACTGCAGCGGGAACAGTTTGCTGAAAAGACTCAGGCCCAGACCAAAGTTTCCAAACAACCCAGGTATACCAGACCTCACAAGACCCAGAAATGTTTACAAGGTCAACAATTAAAACCTGAGCTGCACAAAAAGCCTTCCTCAGGGAATCAGCAGCAATGAAGCAATTTAGCTCAACCACAGGGCTCAAGTGCTGGTCCCCACAGGAAGTTCCCCCATTTTAGAATTAAGCAAAGAACAACAAATTAGTTCCAGTGCAGAGTTTAAGTGGTGGGAACAGCAAATAATCCAACACAGAACTGAAAGAAAAAACAAAATACCCAAAGACATCTGCAACCAGCTCAGCGACGACCATCAAGCTGCCATTGGAAACACCCTGGGCTCCCGAGCCAAGTGGTTGGAGGCTGAGGGCTTCAGCCACACCTCCCTGACATCTGCATCCAGCCCAGCAATGACTGAGCCACCGCTGGAAGTCCCCTGGTCTCCCCTTCTGGAATGAGGGAGGTGCCATAGGCCTCAACCATGCCCCCCTCCTTCCACCTCCTCCCATCCTATTTCCCTCCCCTTTCCCATCTCCCCCTCCCCACCAACAACTCCACAACAACATCTTAGAATGTGTCATGGAGCCAGGGGAAGCTGAACCCAGCTGCAACTAGGCAAGCTGCCACCACCACCCAGAAGCCCGACCGGAATCCTAGGGAATGGAGTCGGGAGAAGCCAAACCTAGCTACAACTAGACAAAACTGCTGCCACTGTCCCAGGGCCCCACCAGAGTCCCGAGGAACAGAGCCAGAAGCCAAACCCAAACACAACTAGGCAAGCTGCCACCACTGCCCCAGGGCCCCACAGGGGTCCAGAGGCATGGAGCAGGGAGAAGCCGAACCCAGCCACAACAAGGCAAGCTGCTGCTACTGCCCCGGGCACCACCAAGGTCCTAAGGAATGGAGTTGGGGGAACCCGAACCCAGCCGCAAGCAGGTAAAGAGCACACCAAAATCACCATTTCCATGTGGGTAGCCCACCACAGCCACCACAATTACCACAGCTGCCAGAAAAGTGGCTAGTCTCTATAGCAACAATCACAGCCACCACACAGATGGCACACCAGACTCTCAACTGCACTGACACAAGGAGAGGCACCATCAGAGACCAAAAAAAAAGAGGTCTGGTCCTCTCTCTCCACAAAGCACTCTCCAGAGTAATAGAAGAAGCATCTGCTTTATGATAATAGGGGAGGAGTTGATCACACCTGTCTCAGTATTGGACAGATCATCTAGGCAACAAACCAATAGACAAACAATTAATCTATCAGATGGAGAGAACAAATCTCTGGTTATTAGAGGAAGGAGGGGAGAGACTGGATAAGGGACATAAAGAATATGTATGATTTGTAACAATGAATATGCTAATAAAAAATAAATTTAAAAAAAATCACTACTTTGGGGCCGGCCCGGTGGCGCACTCGGTAGAGTGTGGCGCTTGGGAGTGTGGCGGCGCTCCCGCCGAGGGTTCGGATCCCATATACAGACCGGTCCGCTCACTGGTTGAGCGCGGTGCGGGTGCGACACCAAGGGTTGCAATCCCGTTGCCGGTCGCGGTACGGGCATGACACTGAGGGTTGCGATCCCGTTACCGGTCACGAAAAAAGACAAAAAGGAAAAAAAAATCACTACTTTGACTTCTAACACCATTGATTAATCTTCAGTTTAATTTAGCCATGGGTTTCAGAAAGAAAACCTGCTATACAGAGCTTGTGAATAGGGGAAGAAACACACCAAAATGTTAAAAGTAATTATGTACATAGAGGTAGGACTGCACATGACTTTACTTATTCTTTATAATTTTCTGAATTATTTGTAATGTGCATGTATTACTTTAATAATAAAATAATAAAAATCTCAAAAAAAAATCAATAGAGGGCCGACTCCGTGGCTCACTTGGGAGAGTGTGGTGCTGGGAGTGCAGGGGCGCTCCCACCGTGGGTTCGGATCCTATATAGGGATGGCCGGTGCACTCACTGGCTGAGCGCGGTGCGGGCAACCACAAGCCAAGGGTTGCGATCCCCTTACCAGTCACAAAAAAAAGAAAAAATCGATAGAGATTTTTCAGACATTATGGATTTTCCTTTTCCCTGTGTCCTGTAGCCTCTGTCACTGACACACTTTCTAAACTGAATTTGGTGTTTTATTGCACCAGTACTTCAGAAAGTCAAACATTCATACACGGGGCAGACATCCCTTTTTCTCAAAGAGGCAGGTAGACTGAGCCATCAGCAGATACTGGAATCTGCCTTCCACTCCACCCTGCTGTAAGGCGTGCAGAACCCGAGTAGGAGCTCCTCTGAGGCCTATTCTTTTGTGTGGTCTTCCTTATGCTTCGCACACTTATATTTTTATTCAAAGGAGTTGTACTGAGCACTCGCTGGCTGGGAACCTCGGCTTGGAAAGAGCTGCAAGTGAGCTGCAGAGCTGCAGGCACTCACACAGGCAGTCAGCCTCCAGCGCTTGAGGCCTGACTTCCTGCAGTCGCTCCCTCCCCTCCTGCCACACTGGCTTCTCTGCCATTCCTCCAACAAGCCACGCATACCCGCACCAGTGTAGACCTACAGAGGCCTGGAATGTCCCCCCCAGTCTCCTCAGGGCTTGCTCCCTCCCTCCACTCTGGTCTCTGCTTCAGCATCACTCTCCCCTTTCCTGATTACTGACCCGTGAAGGTACATGCCTACCCACGCCTTCTTCACATGCTGTCACCCCCTGACAGTAGACGGCTGTTTGTCTGCTTACTATCTGTCTTCCCCCAACCACACTGTTACTCCATGCAGACAGACTGATTTGTTCCCTGCCCAGTCACCAGCCCCAAGCACGGCGCACACAGTAGGCAGTCAAAAAATCTTGTTGAATGAATCCTGGAGTGGTGGTAATGGGAGATGAAGCTGGATATGATACTGTGATACAGTAAGAAATATATATTTAGATATCTGGTTCCTAGCACATAGCTCCTAAAACCCTTGGAATCTCCTAAGTAAGAAGAGTGTCTCTTGTGTGATGAGATAACAGGTGGCTGAGGGTCCCCAGACAGTTTCAGATGAGGTCTGGTTGCCAGAAAGACCAAGGTATAGAAGGCTGGAATTTTTAGCCCTATCTTTACTTCCGAAGAGCACAGAGGGGCTGAAGGCTGAGCTAATCATCAATGGCCAATGATGTAATTAATTGTGCCTGTTTAACAAAACCTGCACAGAAACCTCTGAACAATAGGGTTCAGAGAACTCGCAGGTCTGTGGACACAGCAAGGTGCTAGGAGGGCGGTGCAGCTGAAGAGCCACAGAAGCTCTGCACCCGCCCACACGCCTCGCCCTACGCACCTCTTCCATCTTGCTGTTCATCTGTGTCCTTTGTAATAGCCTTTAAAATAAATCAGTAAATGTAAGTAAAGTCCCTTCCTGAGTTCTGAGAGCTATTCTAGCAAATTAGTGAACCTGAGGAAGGAGTCGTGGGAACTCCCAATTTATAGCCAGCTGGTCAGAAGTATGGGAGGCCCAGCCTCACAGCTGACATCTGAATTGGGAGCAGTTTTGTGGGACTTAGCCCTTAACCTGTGTTGTTTATGCTAACTCCAGCACCTGAGTTAGAGTCAGAATTGAATTGAATTGAATTAAATTGCTGGTCACCCAGCTGGTATCCAGAATGTTAGAGAATCGGTTGTTGGTATGGGAAAAAACCTATATATTTGGGGTTAGAAGTTTTGTAGGTAAACACAGTTCATGGTTGTGAGTAAAAACGATTCAGACTGGACAAAGCTGTAAGTAGTAGCCATAGAGTACTGGATGCTCGGTTAGGGAGAGGCACTTAAGCAGTGAGGCGGAGACAGGTAAATGCAAATGTGCCGTACATTTGCCATACAAATTGTCCAGACCAGATTCATTATGGGTCTAAATTAAGGCAGAAGAGGAAGATGGGGGAAGTATTTAGGAGATAAAATTGGCAGAACTGGACTGAATGGCTGGATGGTGGGGTGGTGATAAGGAGCAGGGAGGATTGGAAGGACCTGAGATTTCAGTTTTGGCCACTGGTGGTATCATTAAGAGATATGAGGACTACAGAGCAGGAGGTAGACTGGGGCTGGGCTGGTTGCTAATGATTCCAAGCACAGACCTATGGAATGTGAGGCCTCTGTGAACTATCCCCACCCGGCACTCAACTGTGAGATTTTTTTTTTTTTTTTTTTTTTGTCTTTTTCCGTGTCCGGCAACGGATCGCAACCCTCAGTGTTGCGCCTGTACCAGACCAGGGACCGGCAACGGGATCGCAACCCTCAGTGTTGCGCCTGTACCGGACCGGGACCAGCAACGGGATCGCAACCCTCGGTGCTGCGCCCGCACCTCACTCAGCCAGTGAGCGGGAACCGGTCTGTATGTGGGATCCGAACCCTCGGCGGGAGGGCCACCGCACTCCCAAGCGGCGCACTGTAGCAGTGCACCACCGGGCCGGCCATCAGCTGTGAGATGTTTGACTGAGACTGATAACACCCCTGCCTAGCATGGAGTAGAACTGAACCAACTGCTCTCTGGAAATTAAGGTTGTGTTTCTGGGCTTAAATAATACCATGCTCTAGCAAGTCCCAGATTAGACAAATAGTATATAATGTCCTTCTGGAGAAAAGAAAGAAAACAATTAGAGAAGTTACCCTTGAATCTAAACTCATTAAAAAGTAATTTTCAAAAATGGTTAACCATTCTATAATCACATTATGCAATATAGAGACTAAGCTAATATGTAACCATTATAAAACAATGAAATATCGACACACGCATTCAGAAGTCAGTATTCAGTGGTGTTACCTGTCTTCAATGAACATGTCATAATAAAATCCATTTTCAATGGGTGGACCATAGCACAAGTGGCCTCCATAGTAAAGTTCCATGGCCTCCCCAAGAATGTGAGCACTGGAGTGCCAGTACACCTGCACGGGACAGAGAGGACATTAGCTATCAAAACTATGTCATGGAAAATCAGTGGTAAAATAATGTGAGTGAGCAAGTGGATAAATTTTAAGAGAATAAATGCCAAGACACAAGGGCAACATCAGTTTGAAAAGAAAATCCTCAATGCTCTCTTACAAAAGAATATTTTCTGGGCCCTCCCCTACCCGCCCGGCATTCTACCATAGCCATTTGCTCAGTTCTAGTGTAAAGCTGTCTGCTGAGAGATGGGACTGAAGCACACCTACTACATCACTTCCTTCTGTGCACATTAACTGTGGGCAATGAGCCCATCCACTTGGAACAGAGCAGAGTAGCCCCATGGAAACCCAATCTAGGCCCAAAGTGGGAGGAAAGCTGAGGAGTGCCAGATGCTAGCTCCTTTTTCTCCAAGGGCAGCCTCTCTGAGTTGGATGCAGAGAGCTAAAGTGGCTGTTGATGACATCACTAGTGTTAAGATTTTGCATCTCCACAGCAGTCTTCACATGCTGAGTAGCATGTGATGTGGAAGTTTGAAAGCTGGCTTGGGAAGAAAAAAGTGTTGCCAGGGAATGCCTGCTGGCTGCCTGAGACCCCTGAGCAGTGTATGCATGGGCTAATTTACCACAGGGTCATCAGCCCTACAAGTCCAGAAAGTTGATTTGGTTTTGAATTCCCTAAGAATCAGTGGTTTATAGATAAACTAAAATTAACTGAAGTCACCAAACAAATATAGGTGCCAAAGGAGCAAGATAGTCAAGTCCTCTCTGGCTGCACTTTCTTCCCCTTTATTAAACAGGAAACAAATTACAATTAAAAAGCTGTTTGATAAAATAAATCAGAGCAGAGGGAGTTAGATGTTTGTGCATCTATTTGCAATTCTGACCCACAGCAATAGGCTGGGATCTGCAAACGGACCCAGAGGGTCAGTCCTTGGGACAGAGCACCTGTCCTTCAGATGCTATCAGGATTGCAGGCTGACCACCAACATCAGCCCAAATCTCTTTTGGTGCATCGTGCACACCTAGATATTTGTTGAGCAAAACATTGTGTTAGGTACCAGGGATAGTTAAAGAAACAGTTACAGAAACAGATATAGTCACTGCCATCATGTAGTTATGGCCTGCTGGGGCAGAAGGGTATTTAAAAGGAGGTATAATAAAGAATAACAGGGAAGACTCTACATTCATGGGGACTCAGGAAGGCCTGTGTGGATAACGTGTATGGGATGGAACAAAGAGTAGCTGGAAAAGATTAGAGAGGTAATGCAACCATGCAGGCCTTGGGGAAGAGGTTGAGTTTTATTCCAAATGCAATGGGACACATAAAGGATTTTAAGCAGAAATGATTCCATTTACATTTTAATACATCATTTAATAGTGTATGTGAATGAATTTCAGGCGAAAGGATTTCAGGGAACAAAACAGCAAGTAGGCAGTTTCTTGGGTACTGCTATAACAGAACAGGGCAGACTCCTGGGCAGTGGCAATGGAGATGGAGAGAGGTACGTTTGCCAAGTACAATCTACTGGGCTTACCCCATAAGTCGGAGATTGGAGTTGAGGGAAGGGGAGTAATCACACATAACCTCCAAGGTCCTGGGTTGATCAACTGGGTATGTGGTAGAGAAGTACATTGAGATGGGCAAACAGGGAAGAAATAAGTTTTGGGGTTGAAATCAAGAATTTCATGGTAAATGTACTGAACTGAAGATTCTTGTACAATATCTAAGGGGAACAGGCATGTCTAGCTAGAGAGTTGAGAGTTGAAAGTTTATAGGACTGTACTTTCTGAATCACTTTTAAACGTGGTCTTATTAATATCGTTTGGATTAAAAATTGAGAAATATGGCATTAGCTTCACAATGTAACCTAAGCTAATCACAGGTTAGGTTTTACGGAGATAATGAACTACTTGAAGGGAGATGGCAAAGTTAAGGTGACAAGGTACATCAGAGATCTACACGAAAATGTGGCACTGAAAATTACATGGAAGTAATTAAAGGAAATTTTAGTTTTTTAATCATTTTTTCCAAGTCTTCTACACATATTAAATTATTAAGACATCCATTTTTAAGAGTCTATTAAAAATTCATTTCAAATACACATTGATTTAATAACTAAAGCATTCTAACTTAAAAAGACAATTATTTTAAGAATGGATAAATACGGGCTACTTTAAAAATTGATATATACTTATATATATTCATTCTGTAAATATTTATTAAATATTTATTAAACACCAATATTCAAATTTTAAATCTTAAAAGGCAAAAAACTCATCATTCTTGACTTCAATATGTGGCTTCATAAGTAATGTAGTTTACAACGTAAATACCCAAAGTTTGGTTGGTTGGTTTTTAAATACTTACAGCTTGAGCTTCCTCATTATCAAACAGAAGCAGCTCTAGGGCGGAATCCCCTTCCAAAGGGCGGTCCAGGTCCCATAATTCACCATTTACTTTGGCTATTACTGTGTTTTCAGCCAGTTCTTGACTAATAAGGGAAAAGCCTCTTGGGAGTTAATCTTATTACATGCTACAAAGATTGGTTAAAAGAAAAGATTAAAATAATTTCCAGGGTTTTTCATAAGTGGATAGAAAGCACAAATATAAGCTAATAGGACAGATATTTTTTATTTTGTGACATTTATTTTATGTACAAAATATATGTACACTGTAAACAAAACTTGGAAAATAGAGAAAACACAGAATAAAATAAAAATCACATATAAATCTCATCACCCCAAAATAACTACTCATAGCACCTTGGTACACGTCTGTCCAGTCGTTTTTCTACACCCATGCCTCCCCCCCAACACATGTAATTTTTTTCCAAACACAATTGCCAACATAATTGTATAGCCTGCTTTTTCACTGCTGTGCCATCAGACAGTCTTCCAAAACGGTCTAGAAGTATTGTGTTTATTAGCAAAGCCTTTAAGTTTTGCTCTCCTAGAGTACACAGTTCTGCGCACGCAGGTCGCCTTTAAGTTTTGCTCTCCTAGAGTACACAGCACAGACATCCACGCACATGCATCTTTGTGTCTTCTGTGACTGTTTTCTGGGAATAAGTCCACAGAAGTGGAATCGCTAGGTCAAAGGGCAGTGCCTTTGAAAGATATGTGATAAATATCATCTGAGTGTATCACTTCCACACATCCTGAAAGATTTCTAAAATCTTTGTCAATGTGATGTTGAAAATTGTTTTAAATTGATTTCTTTTTTTTTTTTTGTCTTTTTCGTGACCGGTAAGGGGATGGCAACCCTTGGCTTGTTGTCACCCGCACTGCGCTCAGCCAGTGAGCGCACCGGCCATTCCTATATAGGATCCGAACCCGCGGCAGGAGCGTCGCTGCACTCCCAGCACCGCACTCTCCCGAGTGTGCCATGGGGTCGGCCCTAAATTGATTTCTTTGATTATTAATTTTATTAAATGTTTACTAGCTATTTTTACTTTTACGAACTGTCCATTTCCTTCACCTATTTTCTACTGAGGTATTGACCTTTTTCTTTGTGTGGCTTTTAAATAACACTTATTGTTGTTTGAGAATTACTGACAAGTATAGCAAGAAGAAACCTAGACAGCACAGAAAAGCACAAAGAAAAAAAAATTACCCACAATCCTAGCACCCAAAAATTAGTTAACATTTTGTTGTATGTCCTTCCACATTTTTTATTATATATACTACTATGAAAACTTTAATAATATCATTCTGCACATTATTTTATAACCTACTTCTTAAACTTAACAGTAAATCACAGCACTTCCCCTGACAGCGGACAGACTTCTAAAACATGCTACTTAACAGCTGAAGATGAACCAAGATTTCCTAGGCATTTTGGTTATTTCTTTGTGGGTTTGGTTTTGTTTTGGCAATGACAAATAATGCTGCAATAAACATTCTTGAACATATATCTTAGGACCCAATTATTCTCTCAGGAAAAGTTCTAGAAGTATAACTGCTGGGTCAAAGGAAATGCATTTTTAATGATTTCTGTTGGAACATATCACCAAATTTTCCTACCAGCAAGGGTGCAAGAGTACCTCTCTGTGCTCTCATAACGTTAGCTACTATTGTTATATTATCTCTACAATGTCATGTTTTAATTTGCATTTCTGTGATTTACTTGAGCAGCAGTACAGCATTTTAGGAGTATACACTCTGGTGTGAGACCAACCTGGGTTTAAACATTGGACACTTTGGGCTGGCAGGTGGCTCACTTGGGAGAGTGTGGTGCTGATAACACTAAGGTCAAGGGTTCAGATCCGTGCACCAGCCAGCCAAAAACATTGGACAATTAATTTCTCTAAGCCTCAGTGTTCTCATCTATAAAATGGGGATTATAGGACCCTCCTTATAAATTTATACTAAGGATTAAATAATGTATACATATGATAAGAACTCAATAAATGTTAGGTATAATTATTAGTGAAGTAGGATTTTATTTTCATTTTTACTGTCTGTGACAGACTGCTAGTGTTCCACAAATCCATTTTCCTCTTCTACAGTAAGTTTTCCAGCCTTCCTTGCAGCTAGATGTGGCCATGTGACCAAGTCTGGAGCCAACAGATACAAGCAGAAGTGATGTGCAGCACTTCTGAATCTAAGCCTTAAGACAGTGGAGGGAACTTCTCCACCCTCTCTCCACCCTCTGTGGACTAGAACACAAACATGCTGTTGCCTCTGGACCATGTAGACAAGAGCGACACTATATCAGATGGTCCAGCAAGCATAGGAAGGGAACCAAGGTCCCCAAACGATTGTATGAAGAAGTGCCACCCTGCTAATCTGGACCTCCAAACTGCTATATGAGAAAGAGACTTTGACCATATTTAAGCCACTGGGTTTTCTGTGGTATCTTTGTTGCAGCAGCTTAGGCTCTCTCTTAACTAATACAGAAATAAGAACCTGGATATAACAAAAACAAAACATGGTATTCGCTTAGCAGACAAGCAGTGGGTTATAAGGAAATAGATACTAAGATGTGGAAAGACAATAACCCTTGTTATAGCATAACAAAATATGTGATAAAACTTGCAGACAAACCATGTGTTACAGTGCTTGTGGCACATGAGGAAGCAGATATAATAAGGAAGCACACTGGCATACTCTGGATAATTCTTGTTGCTTTTAGCAAGATACCACCAGAATGACACAAGCTCAGGTGAGAATTATCCGGTTTGCAAGCAGGGATGGAAGGGACAGGGCTTTGCCAAGAGAGGTTTTCTCTGCCTGTGGCCTGTAATTCAAATTGACCAAGTCCAGAAACATGGGGCTATGCAAGACTGGAAAGACAACCTCTGTCCCAAACAGCAAGAGGGACGGGCGCTGACAGCCCTTCTCAAAGGCCACACATAAAGACAGACAGTAGGGGCCCATCGAACTGCCAGGATTAGACAGTAAGGGGGCTCACCTCCCACAACTTGTTGTTTCGTATGATCTCAGTCCGCTAAATTGAAGGAGAGAGGAATGAGCAAGTACAAAAACCGTGAAACAAAAGGGTGAGAAGTCTCTATCCAGAAGGATTCTTTAAGTGAGATCTTTCATGTGGAACTGATTAGCAACAAACAGACCAGAAGTCTACTACGGTTAACTCTGTGAGGGAACTGTATTGCCAAACAAATCACAAGCCCAGCTTGCAAATACCTGTGATTGTTTGATCCTTAAAGGACCCCCCAGCCCCCAAGTGTGCACCAGCAAGAACTGGGCTGTGCAAACCATACAGCCCCCAAGAGGACGAACTCTCCCACACTTCAGATATGGCAAACAAGGGTAATGGACAACTATGAACTTCCCAAAGAGCAAAATCAGGACCCATGGGGGACTGTGGCCGAGAGCTGCTCCTGGAGAACAAAGGGTGGCCAGATGGGCTGACCCAAGTACCAACCATTGCCAGGCTATGGGCCTCACAATCATTGCAAGCAGAATCCAATAACATCTGTATACCACTGTCTGCTCTGTTCCTTTCTTCCAAATAGACACTTTGTGATTGCCTTGTGTTTACTGTATATGTGCATAGAGTATGCAGACTTGCCTATTAGCTTATTAATGTAAGTAGCCAGCCTGATGGGGGTGTTCTGCACATCACTGAGAAACCCTGGGTTTTGAGCTATGGGACCTGGAGTTGTCTCACTGGGGGAGGCGATGAGTGCACTGGATGTTGAAAGAAGAGTGCCCACAGACATCCAGATGTCGATGGGGTGGACTGCTGCAGACTGCCCATTGCCTAAACCATTCTCCTTCTCTTCCATGGTAAGAATGCTTTAGCTGCACACATGGCTGCCCATCAGGAGCTTCATCTCCATCCTCTCTTACCGTGAGGTGTGGCCATGTGACCACATGCACGGAAGTGTAAACTGAAGTGAGCACTGCAGGGTCTTGGCCTCACAGCATCGTTGTTCTTTAGCCTCTCTTCCTCATGCCTGCAGAAAGGGACTCAGTTTCTATTCTCAGACATGAATATACTCTCCCAAGGAGGTGGCAGATCAACAAGAAAGAAGGAAGCTGGGTCTATACACTACTGCACAGACAAAAGATATCCACCAGCCTGGACTGGTCACTTCTAGACTGTTATGGGAGAGAATTTGATATCTAACTTATTTAAGACACTGTCTTTAGAGGTCTCCGTCGCAGCAGTTTAGCCTAATTCAGTGGTTCTTAAACTTTGGATTGCATCAGAAGCCCCTGGAGGGCTCATAAAAATATATACACGATTGATTCAGAAAGTCTGATGTGGGGCCCAAGAATTTGCTTGTCTAACAAGTTTCCAGATGATGCTGATGCTGCTGGTCTGGGGACTACACTTGGAGAACTACGACCTATCATATTTTGAATGCAACCTGACTCTCCACGAGAAAACATATTTTTGCCTCAAAACCCATTTTTCCCTAGCTTATCATCTCTTCTGGAAAACAAGGAAACAGGTTGGGAGGGCCTTTAGAGGTCATGATGTGATAGGATGAAACAAAACTACAATCAGACTTTTCAAAGGAAGTCTGAGGATTTCCACTGTTGAAACAGCTTGCTTTTTAAATAAAAGTTTATCCACATGGCAGTTTTGAGCTATAGCTTTCATATAATTGTATTTAATGCTAGGAATTAACATTAGTTATAACAATGTAACTGTACTAATGTATCTAATTTCTGTAGATGTCAAAGTCCTATTCTAGGACTGATAATAGCTCCAACACATACATCTTCAATCTGTAATTAAAAGACCTATGAAAAACTCATGCAAATTACTTGATTGATAAATAAAATCAGTATAATGTGACCTGTATTACAGACTTTTTTCTCTACTATACATTCTCTTTGCAACTTTAACATTTGGACCTTCCAGAGAGGATGAGATTGTGTTCTGATATCCAATTATTGATTTAAATAGCCTTTTTAGAAGCCAGAGGAAAAAAATTACATTTAATGTATTCAACTTAATAACAGTAAAATATCTTAGTGGTCCTAAGAAAACATTTTCACCAGACTTTGGTACAGTTACTTAAAACTGAGTATCTTCTTCAAAATATGGTTTACCTAATTTCAGCTGCCACTTGATAAGGTGTTGTTTTCCAAAGTTCCCCTTGCACTGTTCTCCCATCCGCCACTCTTACTGTGATTGCCTTGCTTGTATTCCTTTTTTCTTCATAAATGGCAAGTAAGGGCTGATGATCCTTCTTCAATATTTCAAAAAGCTTCAATCTTTCTTTTATGAAATCTGGTTGATGTTTCACCTGAAAATCATTAGAATACAATGATGTTAACATACACAGCCCACCTTTTTCCTGGTTGCTCGGCTCTAAATCAGTACCACCCCCTCACTGCCTTCTCACATGTCCTAGGTTTAGTCTCTGTCACTCTACTTCCCACACCCAGAAGACCCGTCTCCACTTATCTACCCCCTTATTAGCTCTAATGTCCAGCTCAAAGCCCACCTCCTTTAACTATGACACTCTCTGGCTTCTCCCTTTTCCACTGTTCACAGCACACATCCACATAGTCACGCAATACAACATTTATTTATATACCATCTTACTTTGTTCTCTAGTGGTTTCCCCTGTGTGTGTCTGAACTCAACAGACTGATCCCTTTGACACCAGGTATTCCTCCTATGCTCCTAACCAAGTATTGATACTTGATAAATACCTTCTGGTTGTTTTAATGATTTATATAAAAAAAAGCAAAGTAGCCAGTTTCTTTAACACAAAAGAAGAGCTCTGCTATCGCAACTTAAACAGACTTAACTACAGCTGTGTGGCTAGCTCATCTCTAAGATAATACATCTCGTATCTAAGGATTGCAAAGTTTTATACATATTAATGTGGCCCAAATAATAATTTAATTAGTACAGTAATTATGTTTTTATTTAAAATCCTGGGTAATTAACTATATACACATATTTAGAATTACAGGTAGTGTTTTATATTATTTCCACAGCAATGACTTACCTCACTCTTGGGCCAGCTTTCCTTCATTTTCTTTTCAGTGTTCTTTTCTTGGTTTTGATTAGAAGGAAACTGAAAGATAAATTATAAATGACTTACACCAATGGCAAGAAGGAGCAACGTATCCAAAAACTGAGGAAAGACGGGGACATGCCAAAAGGCTGCAAGGGCCGCATGTTTAGAGGCTCTCTGCCTCCAACATGATCACCACCTACAAGCCCTTTTCCAAGTTTGAGTCCTTCCTGTCTGTGCATTTCATTCTTGTTAACCACATTTAATATATTTTGCTCTTTAAAAATATTCCCTAAACTTTAAACCAATAATATCGCTGGAAAATGTGTAGCTGCCACCAGTTTTTAAATGCACTATTTCAACAAGATGTTGCTAGAGCAACACAGTGACACTTGGTAAAGAACTGAAGGACATCTCACAGTCCGAGAAAGCCTTCAGAACTCAGAAAGTTTACTATGTTACAGGAAGATAATTTGTCCTTTAATGAACTAAAATACTAAAATACTGTATTAAATGAAGTTAAATATACAGATCTCTCAAGATAGACCACCAAAACAAGTGAACAAAAAACCAAAACCACCTGTCCTAAGTAGCTCAAAACCAGCCATTGCAGGGAATGGAGGGTTTGCGTGTGTAGCTATTGATCTTTCTGCCCAAGAATAATGAGTTTTAAGCACTCAACCATTTTTTCCAACAAATGAAAATGCTACTTCTGCTGCTAAAAAAATGTGCGGCAAGCTATTTCACGGAAGAGCTGAGAAATTACACCTTCAGGGCGATCTGGCGATTGCTGGGAATCAGGCCGCCGCAGCAGCACAGGGCAGCGCACGGCAGGGCACCGGGTGTGGGGCGCTCGTGCGGTGCTGCACGCGGGGCACACCCTGCAGGGCTCCTCCAGCACCCGCGCCTGTCCTGCCGGAGAACCGCCGCGTGCGCACCGTCGCGGCCCGCGTACCCGCCCTGAGTCCCGACCGCCGCGTTACCCGCGCGCCCGGGGCCGCCGCCGCCCGCGCCGCGCTCTCCCTCTTGGCCTGGTGGCTCAGCTCCTCGGCGAGGCACAGCCGCAGGCGGTAGAGGCGG
>NW_007726147.1:1078752-1092186 GCF_000696425.1 Galeopterus variegatus
GGCGGGAGACTGGGAGACGGCGTGGGGGCGGGGCCGAGGCGGGCACACTGCAGGGGGCGGGGCGACGCGAAGGGGCGGGGCCGGGGAAGGCTCGCTGCTGGGTGGGGTCTGGCTCGCTGGCCTGGGCCGTGGCGGCGGTTCCTGAGTGGGTTCTCATGCTTTCAGAGGCTTGTCCAGGGACTACCGCCGGTCGCTGTGTTGAAACGCAAATCGTCCAAAACCTTGGGAAAGCCAACATCTCCCTACCCCAAATGGGCTTCTCCCTTTCCCCTCTTAAAATCTGGCAGTGACCATTCTTTTGCCTCTCAAACCGGTTCTAATCAGTGGCCATTGAGAATCGATCTCCTTGACCTTCATACTAAGGCTGCCCAATTGCAGAGGCTCCTGGGCCAGGGCACATATAAGATCTCTACAAAAGTTTAAATGTGACCACCACGAAATTGCTAGCTCCTTGAGTCTAGGGCAAATGGCACATACATCTTTGTATCTCTTGTAACCATGAGCATGAAACTTCCTGTAGCAGGAACACAAATTAATTTTTATTACTACTTAGAACTTAGAATGTGTCAAACGCTGTTCTAATCTCTTTGCAAATAGTAACTCCTTTAATCCTCATAACAAGAGATACTATTATTATAACCGTTTATAACTGGAGAAACTGAGGCACAGAGAGGCTATATCACTAGGCCAAGATCACACAGCCACTGCATGACAGAGTTGGGATTCAGACACAGACAATCTGATGCCACTGTCTATGCAGTTAACACTATGGTGCCTTTCAACCTTGGTAAAATTTAATTGAACATGTCATATAATGTGATATAGGTAATAAATGCCATAAGAGTTCTGAAGTGGGACAGCTTAGCTTGGACTGGTGGAGTTACAAAAGGGCGAAATTACTCTGGAAAAAAAAAAAGTTGGGGAGATGTTAGAAAGGTGGAAAGGTAGATAAATGCCGCTCTAACAGCAGAATCAGTGTGGGAGAAGGAGCTGCCAGGAACAAGCTAATTGGATTAGGCTAACCGGAATCACGAAGAGCTCCCAGGAGGAGGTTCCATGAAGTATGGCACTAACCAGTACCACTGTTTCTTTCTTAGTCCTTTCCCTGGTAAGCTTCTGGACAGAGTTATACAGGACTCACTGGCTCCTCATTCTTCCCAGTCACTTCTCAACCCACTGCCATCTGGTTTCTGCTCCTTCCATTCTGCCATGACCTACATATTGTCAAATGTCATGGAACCACTTTTGCCACCCCAAAGTTTTCCTGAACCCTTTCAGAATTTGTCTCTCTCGGGCCCACAACCCCAATTCCTAGGCAATTGCCAATCTGCTTTCTGTCAATATAGGTTAGCTTTCATTTTCTAGAGTTTTCTCTAAATGGAATCATACAGTACATACTCCTTTTGTTTGGCTTCTTTCACTCAGAACAATAATTTTGGTATTTACCCATATCTGTTGTTCTTTTCTTATTCTGAATAGTATTTCATTGTACGGATACACGACAACTTGTTTATCCATTCATATTCTGATCAACACGTTGGGCTATTTCCAAGTTTGGGCTAGGATCCATCTCGCAGTGAGCCCATTTGGGTCCCCAAACTCACACTGTGCTTATTTCCTCAGTTCCAGAGTGCAGGGTTTCAACAGACATACTCAGAATTGGCAGAATCCCCATAGTGGTTCCCTGACTTATGGACTTAAGGCTATTCTGATAGGAAAGGCAAAGTAGAAACCAGTAACAATTTCTCAGCCTATGAAATAGTAAATCAAAATCAATACCACATCCCTGGAGGAACTGCAGAGATTGCTACTGTCCTCAAGGATTTGAAAGACGCAGGGGTGATGATTCTCACCACATACCATTTGCCTTACCTATTTAGCCTGTGTAGAAGACAAATGGATGTTAGAGAATTACACTGGATTATCATAAGTTTCATTAGATAGTGACACCAGTGGCAGCTGCTCTTTCAGATATGATTTCATTGGTATGCACCTATTGATCTAGCTAATGCTCTTCTTCTCTATACCTGCTAGTTAAAGGCTATCAAAAGCCATTTTACTTCAGCTGGCAAAGCTAGCAATACACCTTCACAGTCTTACCTCAGGACTATATAAATTCTCTAGCTTTATGTCAAAATCTAACCCACAAAGCACTTTGATTGCTGTTTCAGTCCATTGGACATCATGCTGGTGTGTATTATTGATCATATCATGCTGATTGTACCTGGTGAGCAGGAAATAGCAAATACTATAGTCACCTTGATAAGGCATGTGGAGGCCATAGAGAGGGAAATATATCTCCAAATTTAAAAATTCAGAGGCCCACCATCTCAGTGAAATTTCTAGGCATCCAGTAGTTCAGGACATCTACAGATGTCATTTCCAAGGTGAAGAACAAATTGCTGAACTTGCCCTCTTTTCACTGAGAGGCACAATGCCTAACAGGCTTCTTTGGATTCTGAAGGCAAACATATCTTATTTGGACATGTTTCCCTGAGCCAATTACTGCCAGTGTTAAGTAGAACCAAGAACTTAAGAAGGTTCTGCAAAAGGTCAAGTTGCCATGCAAGCTACTTTTCTACATGGGCTACATGACCCAACAGATGTGCTGGTGCTCAAAGTGTCTGTGGCAGATAAGGGTGACATGTGAAACTTCTAATGGGTCCTTATAGGTGAATACCAGCATAGTTTTTCAGGATCGGAGAGAATAGAATGTCTTCTCTGCAGATAACTGTTCTCCTTTTCAGAAACAGCTTCTGGTTTGCTACTGGGCCATAGTAAACATAGAATGCTTGATCATGGGCCATTAAATTATCATGCTACCAAATTTGTCCATTATGACCTGAGTGTTGCCTGACCCATCAAGCTGTGAGGTTGGGCATGGACAGAAGGAGTCTATCATCAAATAAAGAGGTATAAACCCAATCAGGCTCAAACAGATTATGCACAAGTTAGTTGCATAAGCAAGTCACTGAGATGACCACAGCCTCTGTGGCCTCATGGGAAACTTTATATGACCAGTTGACTAAGAAAGAGAAAATTTGGGAATAGTTTACCGATAGTTCTGCACTCTTATAGAGTAGAAGCCTCTTCATGTTGACTCCTGAAACATTAATTGCTCACTTTCTTCTGGTATGATAAATATTCCAGATTCATCTTATACCCAGGGAATGTCATTGCTCCAATGTGCTCTAGCCCCTTTAGTGGGAATTGATATTTAAATCACACAATCTTGGTACTGGCAGTGATCCTTGTTTTGAGAACTTTTCTGTAGTTAGGATTGCCAGGTAAATTACACAATGCACATTTAAATTTTAACTTCAGGGAAACAAGTAATTTTTTTGAATAAGTATGCCCAAAGCAGTATTTTGGGCTATACTTACACTAAAAAATTACTTAAGCCAAAAAGGCATTAAGTGAGACAAAGAAGTACACTTTATAATGTTAAATGCCACATTCTGCAATGAAGATATAGCAATTATAAATATCTATGCACCAAATTACACAGCACTCACCTATTAAAAAC
This sequence comes from Galeopterus variegatus, assembly GCF_000696425.1. Lineage (NCBI taxonomy): Eukaryota > Metazoa > Chordata > Mammalia > Dermoptera > Cynocephalidae > Galeopterus > Galeopterus variegatus. The sequence goes on from NW_007726147.1 coordinate 1,082,279, forward strand.
AAACTACAAGAAATTTAAGGAGAAATAGATAGAATTACACTACTAATAGGAAAATTTAAGACACCATTTTCAGTTAAAATCAGTTCAAGTGCACACACACACACACACAAAGTAAGGATGCAAAATACCCAAACAATATAATCAAAAAGTAGACATTTTGTGTGTATATATATCCTGATAATAAAGGATGTAATTTCTTCTTAAACAAATGTGGATTCTTCTCAAAAATTAATCATATACTAGGGCTCAAGGAAGATCTCAGTAGCTTCCATAAAGTAGAAATATTAGATACAACACTTTTGGATCCCAATGCAATAAAACTAGAAATTAAAAATGAAACAACAAAAAAAGCCCTTCCACATGGAAATTTAAAAACATCCATTAAACAATTCTTTGTTGAAAGGGAGAACACAAAGAGAAAGTACAGAATTTCTGTAAAATAATGATAATAAAAATATTTCAGGGCCGGCCCGGTGGCGCACTGCTACAGTGCGCCGCTTGGGAGCACGGCGGCGCTCCCGCCGAGGGTTCGGATCCCACATACAGACCGGTTCCCGCTCACTGGCTGAGCGGGGCACGGGAGCAACACCGAGGGTTGCGATCCCGTTGCCGGTCCCGGTCTGGTACGGTTGCAACACTGAGGGTTGCGATCCATTGCCGGACACGAAAAAAGACAAAAAGAAAAAAAAAAAAAAATAGCACACTGAAAATGATAGAAATCAAATCTACCAGATACATAGATCAGGGATGAGAGGAAAATTCATAACTCTAAAATATTGATAAGAACAAAAGAAGAATGAAAATAAATTCTCAATTCAAAAATCTAAAAAAAGGACAGCAAGATAAATGAAGGATGATATCTAATAAAAGTATATACACATTTCTCCCTCAACCCAGCAATCCCACTTCTAGGAATTTATCCTGGAGATACATTGCCAAGAATATGAAAATGCATATGCAGAAAAATATAAGATTACTTGTGATTGTAAAATACTGCATAGCATATTGGTTCAATAAGCTACAGCACACAAACATGATGGAGCACTATGCAGCTGTTAAAAAGAATTAGGAGGGGCTGGCCCATGGCTCACTCAGGAGAGTGTGGTGCTGATAACAGGAAGGCCATGGGTTTGGATCCCTATATGGGGGTGGCTAGTTACCTCACTTGGGAGAGCATGGTGCTGACAACACCAAGTCAAGGGTTAAGATTCCCTTACCAGTCATCTTTAAAAAAAAAAAAAGAATTAGGAGGATGCTATGGTTTAAATGTCACCCCAAGCTCATGTTGGAATTTAATCTGCAATCTGGTATTTGAAAGGTGGGGTCTTTAAGAGGTGATTGGACTCTGAGGACTATGCCCTTGTGAATGGATTAATCCATTCACAGATTAATGGGTTAATGGTTTAATGGATTAACAGGGAGTAGACTGGGGGCTTTATAAGGAGAGCAAGTGAGTATGTTAGAACTCTTGCCATTCTCGCTATCTGATAACCTGCCTTGCCTCAGGACTCTGCTAAGAAGGCCCTCACCAGACATACTCCCTTGACCTTGGACTTCCCAGCCTCCAAAACTATAGGAAATTTTCATTTCTTTATAAATTACCCACTTTCAGGTGTTCTATCATCAACAGTGGTAAACTGATTAATGCAGAGGATCTCTAAGATCTGATATGGAGGGATTTCCAGGAGACATTAGGAAGTGAAAAAAGCAAAGTTCAGAAGAGTGTATATTGCATATTAAACATTGTATGTTACCCATTGCGTAAGAAAGAAGAGAGAATAAGAAAACATGCCTATATCTACTTATCATCACAAAAATAAACAGAAGGATAGACTAGAAAACAATGAAGTTGGTTATCTACAGAGGGTTAGGAGAGGTTAAATGAGGTGTAAGGGACATGGGAGGGATGATACTTCTCTGGGCATATCCTTTTGTGTAGTTTTGACTTTTGAAGCTATATAAATATTCTACATATTCCAAAACTAAAATTAAATCAATAGAAATAGAAAGGGAGGAAGTTTAAATTGAAAACAAATTGAAACAAACAATTTTAATTCAAATGAATGCCATAACCAAACTGAAGGGGGAAAGAAAGAAAAGATGCCTGTACAAGTATAGCCACAGTCTTGGTTGGGGTGGAGTGGGGTGGGGGGAGAATAGTGAACAAAAACTAAACTCTTTTCAGAAGGTTTGTTTATTGTAGTGGTATGGGTGAAGGAATTCTGAAGCTACTATAGATGTGCTCTAGGATCTAGTGACAGTAAATGTGTTGATGTTACTGTGAACTAGGGTTCTCATTTTAGAAGAAAGACACATATATGGGATGGGAGAAGACAAGAAACACCCTGTGGAGATAGATTGAAATTGGAAGGATTGGTATAAACTCATAATTTATAAAATGTTATGTGAATATGCTTGCGTATTTATATGTATGTATACATACATGTACACATATGCATGTGTATATGTGAATGTGTATACACCTCCCACCTCATTTCCTATTTCTGCATGCTGAAAGAGTCAAAAAGCAAAGATACCTAGTAGCAATGAGGACACTTAGCATCAAGGTCTTGATCTCTAATATCTTTCCCTGCTAAAGGAACCAGGGCTCCTGGGAGAAAGAGCTGTTCCAGGGCTGGACATGTAGGTTCAAGAGAAACCTGTAACGTGTTGTTTTGCTGTAAATTAAGCAGGTGCTCCCCACAAAAATGATGGGAGCACGTCACAAGGACACAGGAACCAGCTTGAGTGGGCTCCCACTGGCCAAAATGGTACCATCTGAACACCAAAATTAAGTACAGTAATGAAAATTATAAACCATTGAAAAATATGAGAATTCATGATTTCATACCAAGAATAGAAAAAAAAAAAAAGAGAGAGAGAGAGAGAAGCAAGAGACCAACTTTATAGTCTAATGCCAAAGACTAAATGGCAAATGTAGAGGTGGAAGTGGAATTAGCAAATCATCACTTTGCCACCATCATAGTAAAGACTGGATCAAGCAAGAATCATCAGGTTCAACGTTGAGGGCAGTTTAGAAAAGCAGCAGGATTCTTGCATGGTCATAAAATGTCTCGCTGCAAACTGTTAATTAGCTGCAAGGGAGAAAACAAAAAGTAATTATACAGTGGTGATCAAAATTAACATCACCTATGAGGAACAGGTGGACTTCATGTACCTCCAGATGTGATATTCTGAAGAGGGCATAACACCTGCTATGCAGAATTCATACTTAGATTGCAAACCGCAACCTCATCTCAAGGAAACATCACACAAACACAAAATGAGAAGCATTTTTTTAAATGTGGGGAAGAGAAGAACTTTATTCTTCAAAAATACTGATATTATAAAAGACAAAGTCTGTAGAAAATGCTCCAAATTAAAAGAAGGTAAAGAGTCATGACAATTAAATGCAATACCTGGCCTCAGATTGGATGTGGTAAAAATGATATAAAAGGCATTATTTAGTTCCAACAAAATTGGAATACAGTTGTTATATTAGGTAAAAGTATTGTGGTCATGTAAATTTATGAAGTTGATAATTGTTCTAAACCTATATAAGAGAATATCTCCGTTCATAGTAAAACCAAGCTAAAGTGTGTAGTCGCAGTATATGCAGCTTACATTCAAACGGTTCAGAAAAAAATGTAGAGGGAGAGAGAACAAATGTTAAAACAAAGGGTAAAATGTTATCCTCAAACATCTATCAGGTTATGTTACTCCCCTGTGTAAATTCTTCAGGAGCTTTCTATCGCAAACAGAGTGAAATCTAAATTCCTTATTAGGACCTGCCAGGCCAGCAGGACTGAGCTCCTGATGGCCTCTCTAACATTACCCGTAATCCCCACACTCTGCATCCCCCTGTGCTGGTCCATGGAGCTCTCAGATCTTCAAATACATCTCATTCTTTCCTGCCTCTGGGATGTTACATGTTATGAGCTTATGCTTGTTAACCTCTTCCATCCATTCTATATGCGCCTTCCTCTCATCCTGGCGGTATCAGCTTACCTGCCACTTCCCCACTCCATCTGAAGTAGCCCTGTGTAGCAAGTGCTTATAATTTTATGCCGCCTCAGCATCCATTTTTAAGTATAAGCTTAACTTTCTCATACCAGAAGCAGGGTTCAGTCACCCCAAACAGTTTCCAGTATTATACGCCATCCAGGTGGCTCCATGTGGTGGCCAGAGATAAAGACTTAGAGGAATCTTTCTTGCCTAACAGCTTCCTTTAAAGGGACCATTCAGATATTTGCAAACTTAAAGTGACTACTTCTGAGTCACACCCTGACTCCTGGAACTAATGCCTGCTTGCTTCAAACCCACCAAATAAAGCGCCCCATGAGAAACCTCTTTATTTATTTATTTATTTATTTATTTTGAAAATTTTCTTTCCATTTTATTTCTATGCTTTATCTTTTATTTTTTTATTTTTACTTTGTCAATATACAATGTAGTTAGTTATTGTGACCCATCACCAAAACCTCCCTCCCTCCTCCCTCTCCCCCCTCCCACCCAGATGTGTCCCCTCCATTTTCTCGTTGTAAGAGCTTCAAAAAAAAAAAAAAAAAAAAGTTGAAACATCTTTACAAGAAAAAAACAAGCAACCCAATTAAAAAATGGGCAAAAGAGCTAAGTAGGCATTTCTCTAAAGAAGATATGCAAATGGCCAACAGTCATATGAAAAAATGCTCAACATCACTCAGCATCCGGGAAATGCAAATCAAAACCACACTGAGATACCATCTCACCCCAGTTAGGATGGCAAAAATCCAAACGACGCTGAAAGATAAATGCTGGCGTGGTTGCGGAGAAAAAGGAACTCTCATACATTGTTGGTGGGAATGCAAAATGGTGCAACCCCTATGGAAAATGGTTTGGAGGTTCCTCAAACAGCTGAAGATAGATCTACCATACGATCCAGCTATCCCACTGCTGGGAATATATCCAAAGGAATGGAAATCATCAAGTCGAAGGTATACCTGTTTCCCAATGTTCATTGCAGCACTCTTCACAATAGCCAAGAGCTGGAATCAGCCCAAATGTCCATCATCGGAGAAACCTCTTTAGATAACGCACTGGACCCAATAAAGGCATTGGCCCACGGTCACTTCTCTGTCTCTGTGCCTGCACTCCCTGACCTCCCTCTGTATTGGCCTCCTCTGGGCATGCCGTGTAACCCCTAGGGTCTGTAAGTACCAAAAACTCTTAAACTTTCACATCGTGGTTGTGTCATTGAAGCCTTGCCTACAATCCATCCCCTGAAGGAAGGGAAATACCCAAAGAACCCATAAAGGAAGGTCCCCTGCTGGTGCTCTCTGTCCAGGCCTCTCAGCTGCTGGAGACAGTAGTTCCCAGCTAAGCTGATAGAGTTGCATTCAAAACACCCTGCCCCCATTCTCTCTTGGTGTCTTTCTTAACTATATTGTAATTAATTAACTTATTTGTCTGCTTGACTTTTTCTATCCCTACCTGGAGTAAGGAGGTTGTCTTATTCGCCATTATTCTATATCATGCACTCAGCACAAAGTTGGCAGCCAAATAAAGAAAATCTTAGAGTGTAAATGGCCTGCAGCAAAACTATGGAGACAGTAAAAATGATCAGTGGTTGCCAGAGGTTGGGGGGAAGGAGGGATAAATAGGCAGAGCACAAAGGATGTTTAGGGCAGTGAAACTACTCTGTGTGATACTGTAATAGTAGACACATGTCATTATTCATTTGTCCAAACCCGTAGAATGTACCCACCAAGAAGGAACCCTAATGTAAACCATAATGACATAAGAAGATAGGTTCATCGATTATAACTTATGCACCACTCTGTGCAAATGTTGATAGCAGGGACGCTGTGCATGTGTGGAGCAGAGGGTATAAGGGAACTCTCCATACTTTCTCCTCAACTTTGCTGTGAAACTAAAACTGCTCTAAAAAATTAACACTATTTTTTTAAAAAGAAAAAAAAAATGACTTAAGTGAATACAAAATACCACAAGATGGCACTATTGCTCTGAGAAGCTTCAATGAGGGCCCTATTTACAGAAATTGCTGGTGCTGAAGAACGTAGGAGGGTTCAAAGTTGGGCAGGTGACCCGTCTTTGTCCAAGTTCTTTATGAAGCTCTCAGTGTTTGACAATATTGCCACAGCCCAGCCCCAAGTTTCACTTTCAATGGGTGTTTTTAAATGTATGTTTTATTATTATTCAGGTATAGTGAGGCCAACAGATCGGGAGATGATTGTCATTGAAAAAAGTTTGTTACTCACAGTTCCCAAGAGAAGGGCAACGGGTCAGCCAGGAGATAGAGAAGCAGGAGGAAAACGTGGGCAAGAGCCTTTATTGTGGTTTCCATGGTGTATTAGTCCATTTTTGTGTTGCTATAACAAAATACCTGAAACTGGGTGATTTATAAAGAAAAACGAAATTTATTGCTTACAGTTTCTGAGGCTGGGAAGTCCAAAGTCTATTTGGTGGTGGTGACAGTGACCCAGGGGTCTCACATTTTAAGATGGTGGAAGCAGAGAGAGCAGAGAGAGAGAAAGGCAGACTCTCCTCTTCTTTTAAAGCCCTCAGAACCTCGTCCCTGACCACCATTTCTAATCCATTTACTACTGCACTGTTCTACAATCCAATCACCTCTTCAAGGCTCCACCTTTCAATTATGATAATAGGATATCCTACTCTCTTAACAGTCACAGTGGGGACTAAGCTTCTAATACATAAAACTCGGGGTACAAATTCAAGCTTCAATGAGTTTGGGGGGACATAATTCAATCCACTACACATGGGAAGGAATGGGGAGGCAGGGTGAACAGGCTTAGGATTGGCTAGTTTGAATCATTTCAGTGGGGTCTGGGGTATAGGGAATGTCCTAGTGGTCTGGCACCTGGCCCTGGCAAATGGATAATGGCCCAGAGTGTAAGAGCCTGATAAAGGAGGTGTTTGGGGTGTGAGCTCTGGTTTGCATATGAATGGCAGGCTTTCAGGTGAGTTCTTTGCCATCTCTAGAAATTAACCACACAGTTAATACTGCAGAGCATGGTGACATGATGTTATTTTCTCAAGATCATACACAAGGTCAGAAGCAAAGCCAGGAAAAGTCTTTTCATATAGTTACTACCACTAGGCCACACAAAGGAATTTTGATTTCCTAAAAAGTAAATCTTCCACACATAAAAGTTCTAACTGCTTCTGTAAACTAAACTGGTGAGAATATGTATTACCATAACAATAGTTCTTTTCTTTCTTCTTCTTTTTTTTTTTAACCAATTTTCTGACCAGAAAAAAGAAACATTGCAGTTCCTTTTTTAAAAAAATTAGTTTTTTTTTTTTTATTGAATCAAAATTGATTATACATATTTTGGGGGCTCAACATTGAGATATGTTGATCAAATCAATATTACTAACATATATTATTATAAATCATAATTATTCTTTATGCCCCTTGTCCAATCTCTCTCCATTCCCCTTCTTTCCCCCCTCCCCCCTCTAATTCCCGTAGATTTCTTCTCTCCTTCTGAAAGAATAATGGTTACTCTGTTAATTTGTTGCCTAGACGATCTGTCCAATGCTGAGAGGTGTGATCAGGTCCCCCAATATTATCGTAGAGCAGATGCTTCTTCTGTCACTCTGGAATGGGCTTTGAGGAGAGAGACATCCTCTTCTTCTGTTTATCACTGCTGGTGATTCTCCTTGTGTCAATGCACTCCACTGGCTGGCGGACCATCTGCGTGGTGGTTGTGGCATCTAGCCACTTTCGCGGCAGTCGTGGTTATTGTGGTGGGCCACCCACATGGAGGTGATGTTTTTGGCGTGCTCCTTGGTACTGCTGGTGTGCCTGGTTGTGGGGTGTGTCTGGATCCCGGCTCTATGTGTCAGGTCCCTGGGTGGGCCCCAAGGCACTGGCACAGTGTGCCTGGTTGTGGGAGGGGTCCAGTCCCCTTCTCCATGACTCAGGTCCCCGAGCAGCTCCTTTAAATCACTCCTCTTTACCTGCACATGATCTGAAGGTGGCTTTAAGAGAGAAGACACATGTGATGTGAGTGGGAGGAGAACCTAATGCCATAACTCATTCGAATTGGCAGATGGATAGGAACAGGACAGAGAACGCACCTGAGAGAAGAACTGGTCACCTGCAGGCCCTTCCAGGGAGTGTCCTGAGGTTACTTTAGGGCCCGAGAGGTTCCAGGCAAGTGTAAACATGAGAGCTGGCTCAGGGCAATCGTATTATATCCACACAATCCGCAGTGAGGCATCACTTGTGGCAGCGGCCTCCCCTGAGCCAGCAATAATCCCTTCTTCTAATCTGGTTTCATTAAGTGGACACCAGGCTTGGATCATAGGAGAGGGGTCATTTATGGGTATGCGTTGTTTAAACAAGCAATCACTTAGACATTTTCGAATTCCTTTAAAAGGGGGGGGACTATACTATGAAGAAATAGCACACAGTAGATAGTTTAATGAAACTGAAACACATTTATGCAACAACTGGCTTTGGCTACTTTCCTTTACTGCCTATAGTTTTACCACAATGGGGTGTCTAACCCCAGGCTAGGGTGGCGGAAGTCCAGGGAGAGATGAGCGGCATCAGTTGTGGTACAGACACCTACCTTATGATGGGACAATTTAATATAGATTACAAGCATGGTATATTCATAATGTTGACAATAATCATTTGTGGATGTGGGATGGAGGCAGCCTGGGGCAATGACTATATGGCGATAAAAGGAAGAATTTGAATTGAACAGGAGTTAGCCAGACTGCATCTCTTGTTCATCTTTTGCAGTTTATTGCTGCAAAGGGTTAATTAGAGAGGTGCAATCCTCTTGGGCCCAGACGGTCAGCCCAGCACAGCTCCCTGAGTTTAATCCGAGGCCCTCTCTCTCCCTGCAGATCTCCAGTCATTCCAGATGGCAGTATGGCTTTGCTTCCAGGTGTCCATGGGGCGTGGACATTGCCCAAGGACGCTGTAGAGCAGCAAGACCCGGGCTGCACACGTGCCAGGATGTTCAAGACAGGAGCCAAGTCTTGCTTTTATTACTGTGAGACAAGAACACAGAGAGAAAAGGAGAAGAGGAACAGGTGGCTTTCAGAATTACTGATGAATTATAAAGAGACGATCCTAAAGGAATTCAACGTGAGCCGGGTGCTCCCACGCTTGGTGTATGATGGTGTGTTCTCCTTGAAGGAGTACAAAGAGATTCTATCTCGGGATTGCTATCCAAAGACAGTGGAATATTTTTTCCTGAAGCTTTTTCTCAAAGGTCCGACTGCTTTCTGTGCTTTCTGCACTCATCTGGAGGAATTCTGTCCTTACTTGCTCACCTGCTTTTTTCTTTATTACCAAGGTAAGATCATAGTTTGCTCTGAAAAGTAGTAAGCTTAATAATGATCTAAGCAAAACATTGGACACCCCCCACACACTATGTGATAATGAGTTTCAACACAGCATTGATTTTTATTTTAATAAAAATATCCAATGCTGGGGCTGGCCCAGTGGCTCACTCGGGAGAGTGCGGTGCTGATAACACCAAGGCCCCGGGTTCGGATCCCATGTAGGGATGGCCGGTTCGCTCACTGGCTGAGCGTGGTGCTGACAACACCAAGTCAAGGGTTAAGATCCCCTTACCGGTCATCTTTTTAAAAAAAAATTAAAAAATCCAGTGCTGGTCTATAATATCTCATGATACAGAAGTAAACATCTGTGATGCCAAATAAAACCCTGAATAGCCCCTGACACAACCTGAGGGGTGATTTCTTTTTTTTTTTTTTTTTTCCTTTTTGTCTTTTTTCGTGACCGGCAACGGATCGCAACCCTCAGTGTCGCGCCCGTACCAGACCGGGACCGGCTACGGGATCGCAATCCTCGGCGTCGCTCCCGCACCTCAGTCAGCCAGTGAGCGAACCGGCCATCCCTA
>NW_007726147.1:1092516-1092760 GCF_000696425.1 Galeopterus variegatus
CGGTCTGTATGTGGGATCCGAACCCTCGGCGGGAGCGCCGCTGCACTTCCCAAGCGGCGCACTGTAGCAGTGTGCCACTGGGCCGGCCCTGAGGGGTGATTTCTAATCATCCAATAGAAAAATGTGTATCTTTCTTGTTTTAATGAGGATTTTTAAGTGCAAGTTATAAAATATTCATAGGCTAGGGCCGGCCCGGTGGCGCACTGGATAGTGTGCCGCTTGGGAAGCGCGGTGGCGCTCCTGC
>NW_007726147.1:1093029-1150311 GCF_000696425.1 Galeopterus variegatus
GTGTGGGGGAGGCGCGGGAGCAACGCCGAGGGTTGCAATCCCGTTGCCGGTCCCCGGTCCGGTACGGGGGCAACACTGAGGGTTGCGATCCATTGCCGGACACGGAAAAAGACAAAAAAAAAAAAAAAAAAATATTCATAGGCTAAGGAAGCTGGACTAGGCTTTCATTCTACAGGTATAGGCACAAAAATGATCACAGTTCCTCAAAATGTTAGTTACTGTATGACCCAGCAATTCCCATATCTTCCACTCCTGGGTATATATACTCAAGAGAATGAAAACATGTGTTCACACAAAAAAAATGTACATAGCAGCATTATTCATAATAGCCAAAAAGTAGAAACAACCAAAATGTCCACCAACTGAATGAACAAACAAAATGTGAAAATCTGTACAACAAAATATTATTCTGCATAAAGAGGAATGAAGTACTGATCATGCTACAACACAGTAAACCTTAAGAACCCTATGATGAGATAAAGGAGCCAGTCGCAAAATGCCATGTATTGTAGGAATCCATTCATATGAAATGTCCAGAACAGGTAAGCCAATAAAGACAGAAATCAGATTAGTGATGCCCATGGGCTGAAAGTCAGGGGAAATGGGGAGTGACCGCTAATGGGTACAATATTTCTTTTGGGGTTGATGAAAATGTTTTGAAATTAGATAGTTGTGATGTCTGTGAATATACTAAAAAAACACCAAATTGTATACTTTAAAAAGGTGAGTTTTGTGGTATGTGAATTACAATGTCAATAAAGCTGTTATTTTAAAAATTTGGCATGGAAGTCTTAGCTGTTTCTCTTCTCCCACTTTTTCAAAGAGAGCCCTGTAATTGCCTATCTCAGTTTCACAACCTCATTCCTTCTAAAGAAAAAGGATTCTTTCCCGCTAAGAGAGGGTTTGGGTTGGTCAATACAATAAAGAACGGGGAAAGAAGCGAGACATAGCTGGACAGAGAAGGAGGTTTTGGGGAAGGTGATAGCAGCAGATGTCTGGGCAGTTGTAGGAATGATGCGGATAGTGGCAAAGGAAGGGGATTCCTGTTTGTGATGCTGTGGCCTGTGTACGTGGTACCCATTCAAGTTTTAGAGAATTGCAAGGAAAGGATTTGAGTTATTTTGAACTAGCATTTGGTTTTCATCGGCTATACCTCATTTCCCTGCAACATTTCTCCAAGACTGAACCATATGGGCCCCAGTTTTATAAGTTATATATATTTTAAGATTTTTCTCAAAGGAGAAATTATCCTTGGTTTTTAGGATAGATGTCATAAGTTACAGATTTATTGTAAACTTTCCCATCCCACGGCACCCATGGCATTCAGTAAAATGGTCAATCCATTGAAAAAACCAAGTTGGTGGAAGTGAAAAATATTTATAAATGACTTCTTAATTATTTTAGGCTGTAATGTAATAAAAATTTATCACAGAAGTTTTTGTTCACACTATGAACCTAGGGGAAAAAACACATTAGAGAATAGTATCTACTAATATGTTGAGTTTATTTGGGAATAGAAACAGGATTATAATCCAGAATGCATACAACGACAAGCCACAAATGAATTCAGTGAGGGAAGGGTAAGAGAAAGCTTTCACTGGCAAAAGGGGGAGGTTCACAGAAGCTGCTTAGAAACAGAGTTCATTGGTTTCAGAGTCTCAAAGTCAGACTTGTCTTCCGTTCATGAGTTGAGATGCTATTTGGGCAGTTTCTTCTTGGAGCATCTCATCAGAATTACTGCAGTTCTAAAGAATGTCTAGTGATAAACCCTGTCACAAAAACATGCATGTGTGCAACAGGAGATGCCTGAAGAATGTGAAAGATGTGATAGGATTTCTGATGAGTTTTATAAAGTCCTTGGGAAATAGTTCTTATCTCAGACAAACAAGCATGAGTGCCCTCCTTCATGCCTTTCCTGGACTTATGTTGTCTGGGTCTGACAGGAAGTGATTTCATCAACTTTTATAATAATTCATTTATTAATTCAACACAGTTTTATAGAGTATCTACCATGCATCATGCACTATGGTAAACAAAACCAATGCAATTCTTCATATTTTTATTGTAAAGTCCTTTATTGCTACTAAATGTCTATCATACATTTTTAAAATGTTTGATAAATATTTTTTACAATGTAAATTAAAATGTTGATAAGTAAAAAAATAGCCTAACTATCTATTTAGTGACCATTTACCTTTTTAGGTAAGGGACAATTACACAGTGAGTTTTGTTTGCTTGCTTAATTTTGCTTTATAAAGAAATAACTTTGGCTGAGGATGCAGAGGGAGAGGGAAAGGATTAGATGGAGTTATAACTGTATCTTTATTTTAATTCTTTAAAAAAACTCTGACGCATAAGTGTCAAAATGTTAACATTTGTTAAATCTGAAGTTGGAAGCACAGATACCTATTATATTATTTTCTATATTTTTCTGCATATTTAAAAATGTTCCTAAGTAAAAATAAAATTAAAATATTTGATTTGGAAAAGAAATAATCTGTGATTAAAGTGTTGGTTACACAGGTCTATACATATGATAAAATTTTATAGAACTATACAATCACCATAAAAAATGAGTGCATGTAAAAACTAGTGCAATCCAAATAACACCTGTAGTTTAGTATTGTGCCACTATCAATTTCCTGGTTTTGATAACTGTACAAAGGCTATGTAAAATGTTATCATCAGGGGAAGCAGAGTGAAGGCTACATGGAAACTGTACTATTTTTGCAACTTCTATGTGAGTCTAAAACCACTAAAAGATAAAAAGTTGTAAAAAGAAAAGACATAACAATGAATGACATTGTTAAAATTTAACTGGAGAGATTTTTGAAATTAAAAAAAAAATTCTAAAATATTCATGGTTCTTTTGCCACCTAAATGGTTTGCCACCATTATGACCAATGTCATGATTTAGAGTTTTAGACTGACTCTTGTAAGTGATTCCCAAGGTAATAATTACAGGCTATTAAGCAAGTTCTTTGCAAAGGCTCCAGTTCCTCCATCACCCAGGGGTGATCCATCTGTGCCCAATGGGGCTTGTCTCTGTGGACTCCCAGAAGGGGCCACTTTATGATGGGCTATAATGACATTCTCCATCAGAAGGAAATCCATTTTCTCTCACTGTATGGGTGTAGACTCAGCTAGTATGAACACCTAGGAGGGCTTGCAGTTCTTACAATACAAAAAGGGCCAGCTGCCATCATTAGAAACACATAGTATTAAACAAACACATCCCAGGGTAACAGAGCTAGAAGGTTTCAAGTCAGCAGTTATGCTGCAGAGTGCTCCACAGAAGGCAAACTTATCTGTTCAGTACAAAACCGGAGGCAACAAGTTACGGTATTTAGCTCAGCATCACCAGCTTCTGATATTCACAGGGCCCAGAAGTGCTATACCGCCTCTTTGTGTTTTACGTCCACATTTTAATGTTGTTTGTGAATAGCACTGGTTGTTACAACAGGTCACTTGGCACCAACAGGGGTGAAAAGAATGCCTGACACCTCAATTACAGGGGAAGAGCCCCACACTGGGGCAAGAGGCCTGTCCTTCTGGCAGTTCCACCCATTAATGTGGCCACTGCATTTCTCTAGCGGTGCCCAAACCGTCCTTCCCACAGCTCATCTCTTGGGGTGGGCCTGTCCACAGTGATGCGATTTATTGCAATTGCACCGATTAATGTGTCTGCAAGGGGCAGGCACAGGGCCCAGCACTGAGCACATACGGAAGGGAGGATGGGGGCTGCCCTCCAGAAACTCGAGGCAGAAAAGGCAGCGTGAACAAGCATAAGGGCAGCACAGGCAGGGATGGGTGGAGAGGTGGGTGAAGCAGGCTTTGAATGTTGAAGGGGACCCACAGAAGGTTTTCATCAGGGTGCCACCATCTCTTTGCCAGGGACCATCGCCTCTTGTTACAGATGGGAGGTGAGGCAAAGATGCTGACCAGGGGACAAAGTGTCAGAGACGTTGAACTAAGAGTGTGGTGAAGGTGCTGCCCAAGCTAAGGCAGCACCCATGGTCTGGTCTCAGGCAGAAACAAAATGCATTGTGCTGGTGAGTTTTCAAAGTCAGTGGAACCTCCCTGTGACTCTGGCTCCCAAACCCAAACCCAAGCCCAAGAAGAGAAAAGCTATGCATATCGTTGGTCAGTGGTTCAGGAGGAAGCCACATTTAGAAGGGATTCTGGGGCCTCCTTCTCCTCCTGTTTTCATGAAACCCACTTTTAAACATTGCAAAGAAAGTGGGCATTCCCTCCCAAACCCCCATAAGAAGAAAAATGCCAGCATGCACTTTTGAAAAATGGCCACTGTATTCCTAGCCAAGACAAGTAATTATTTACTTTGAACAATTAGTAATGATTCATTTTTCAATCAACTAATGGATATTTGTTCAGAAAAATGTGAACTGAATAATGTTCATCCTTTTATATACAAATTGGGATAGCCAAATCTTCAGCAACACATTTATAACTTTTGAGAAGAAAAGAAAGGCAGCAACGAGTGGGTGAGCTCACACTCTTGCCAGAAATGTGACACCCATTTATGTTAAAATGCAGAACAAACCCATGGGATCTTACAGGAGGCGTCCGCTGCAGAAGAAAAGGCGAAGGCTGGAGCTCAACCTGAACCTGGCAGTGCCCTTGACACTGAAGATCAAGAACAAAGTCTTCAATTTTTTAACAAGTATGTTAACAATCTCAGTGTGTTTGCAATCTTTAAAGAGTTCTCTTTCTCACTTTTCATTTTCTTCCTCCCCTCATGGTTCTCATCCACTGTTTCTTTAGCCACTTACAAATACTTCTGCTGATGCCCATATTTTCTAGGATGTGTTCAGGCCATTGTGGGATTTCTTGGCTGTCCCATGGTGTAAGAACAGTACCTGCAGAACACCGTTTGATTGTTGGCTGTTGATGCTGATGAAGCATGTGCCTGATAACTGTTAGTTTTGCTTTTTGTTGAACCCCAAAACAGGCTGAAGCTGCTCACTCAGAACGTCCCAAATAACTAAGCACTTCAGTAATAGAATTCTAAAATCGGAATTAGGGGTTATAAATTGAGAAGTGGTCCCCTAAAACATATGATAATGCTTCTTTCCCCCCCCCAAAAGACTCTAAATTCATGGTGGAACCTCTGGAGTTGCTCAAACATAAGTGGCTTCCATCTGCTCTTTTGGCTCATAAATTACATGTTTCATAGACTACAACAAAACTTGAACTGTAGTAAGCCTTCGTAGACATTTCTGCAGGTACAGACTCACTGATAGGAAGGATTTGCATAAAATGAGAAGTCAAAGCAACCATCAGAATAATCCCTACTCCATTCAATGTCTTTCCCACCTCTGAAGGCATGAAATGGGATGTCGATAGTTGGTGTGTAAGCCATCAGTTCTCTTTAATTTGCTTATGGCCTATAAGTATCTAAGATATGGTAATCAGTAAGTATTGCAGAAAAATGTGCAAGCCAACATTTATTATGCTTAAGTAGCATATATAATTAATTTCACCTCTTATCAGGCTAGTTATTATAAATAGGTATTTGGGACCCCCTTACCACAGTCTATTCAATTAGGAAATACACATCCTGCTTTCCGCCCTTTCTTGCTGGGTGTGAAAGCATGTAGTCTTGGGGAAAAGCTCTGAGGTCCTTGAGCCTGATCTTGGTGGGCCTGGGGTCCCTGTAGGGCCAGGAGGCTTTCTCTGGCTGGGGCTTGGCTGGGAGCTCAGGGGTGGGCCCCCTCTATGGAGAGCGTGACATCCTGCCAGACCTGTCCAGGAGGTGAGATCTGCCTCCATTGCTCACAGCCCTTCCAATACAGGACCCTGGATGGCAGGTGCCTCCAGGGTTTGGCAAAGAGCTGATTTGTTTCATTTCCCCTTCTACTTCTTGCTTTCAGTATGGAGAAAGGGAAAGAGGCTCATTTATGTGTAAATATAGTACGCACAGGTAAAGAAAGACTTATTTTAAGGAACTGGCTTATGCGATTGTTGGGGCTGGCAAGTCTAAAATCTCTAGGTCAAGTCATTAAGAGTCGATGTTGCATTCAGTCTTGAGTCTGAATTCCACCGGCTGTTAGGGGACATTTGAACCACACAAATGTTTGCTGTCCTGTGAAAGCCCAGCTCCATGCCCTCTGTGTGGGACTGCGTGCTCTCCCTGCCTTCTTGAGCTCACCACTGGACGACCAGGTGGAATGGAATACGATCTCTATCGCACAGTGTGACACAAAAGTCAGGTTGGAAGAAGTCCCTCAAAATGGGTCACTCCCACTCAGCAGCTGGGACCCAATTACAGAAAAGTTATGGGGGTTACTTTGTGGCTTTTCTCTCTCCATTCCATGAAGAGCTAGAGAGACACAGCAGACATTTGCTCTTCCTCCTTTTTCTGCTCTTTCAGCTGTCAAAACAAAGACTGTCTTACTTGCCACAGACACATACACTGAAGAAAAATAGAGGAGAGAGAAAGTCACGACCAATTTTAAGCTTCATCAGGGACTAACCTCAATTTTAAAGAGCAGAGAGTAAGTCGGAGAGGCTTCCGCCCCTACCCACACACATTGTCATGAATCCACCAAGGCAACAGTACCCAGCACCCAGCACCAACTGCAGCAGTGGTCCTGGGGACAGCCAGGCAGCAGCCGGGGTGGCAGGCCACAGGCTGCAGCACACGGGCAGAAATCAAGCGGTGCTGCACTTCTGCTTGCAAACACTAATGCACTGACAGGAACCATGTGGGATAAGTGGGAAGAAATGCTTGTTGTATCTTATACCTAAAATTTTTCACTCCTTAAGAATGCCCCTCCCTCTGGTGTCTGTTTATAATTCATGGTGGGTCTAGATGCTTCCATGGAGTACTAAGGACTTGCTCATCATACCCACAGTCCCGTACAGCTCA
This sequence comes from Galeopterus variegatus, assembly GCF_000696425.1. Classification (NCBI taxonomy): domain Eukaryota; kingdom Metazoa; phylum Chordata; class Mammalia; order Dermoptera; family Cynocephalidae; genus Galeopterus; species Galeopterus variegatus. Next base: position 1,099,919 of record NW_007726147.1, read on the forward strand.
GAAGCAGTCTCCATGCTTTATCCTCATCTCCCCAGCACTGTGGAGCACAATTATGCCAAAGTTGCAGGTTTAGAAATTGAGGCTCAGAGACGAAGTGACTTGCTCCCAGCCACATGTCCTGTGCCTTTTCCAGATCCTTGTGGCCTCCAATGACCTGGTGCATCTCATCCATACGGTGTCTGTGCTCAGACATAAACCTGAGATGTGGCCAGCCTGGTTCTTAAGCCTAACGATGGAAACAAGACTTTCCACTTGCCCCTACCCACCAGCGCCTGGAGAATGGATAGCGAACAGCCCAGTTACCGCCAACCCGACTTGGCCCAGCCACACATAGTCATCATGGTGACAGCGTACATGGGATCCAAGCTCTTTGGTTGATTAAATCCTTGGGAATCTTATTTTCAAACTCCTGTCATCCTCCATCGAATAGACCTGGGCAAATGGGATGGGACTCTCCTTTCTGTTTCCATACACCCTTATACTGGCCCCTCTTTTTATGCTTCTCAGACTATATTGGTCATTGCCATTTCATTCTTCACCCTCTTCCCCCAGCCCCTACATACACATACACACACAAGGGGAAGGAAGCTTTTAAAGCCACCTTTTAATGCTAGAGCCCAGCACACCTGGGACAGAGCTTGCCGGTTGCCCTGAAGTGAGCAGAGGTGAGAGGCACACTGGGAAGATTTCACAGAGTGAAACTCACTGTCCAGGATCTAGGGCCTTCTGAAACCTGCTTTGCACCCCTCCCTCTCTTGGTACGGTTGGCCTTTTATTAGCACTTCCCCTGGGTCCCAGGACCCACACTTCCCAGTGTCCCTTTGCCCACACCTGTGTACCTCCTCATATCCTTTGCTAGGTTCCGGATCCTTATGCTCTTCCAGGGCCCCAGGCCTCAGGCGGTGCTCTTTTCTCTATCAGCTTCCCTGATGATCTCATGGGCCTCTTCCCTGTAAGTAGCAAGTTTCATCTCCAGCCTGACCCATCCCTGAACCCCATCCTCCAATTCGTGCCTATTTGCAGAAGCTGCTTGTAGTCTAACAGACCATCCAAACGACGCATGCAAAACCAACACAGAAGCAGCCCCCTGCCAAACCCACTACTTGCTCAGGTCTCAGCAAATGGCCATTCTGTCTAAAACCTTGAATTGTTCTTGACCCTAACTTTCCCTCACCTCATATCCCCTACCAGCAGTCCTGCCAGCTCCACCTTCAAACTGCCTTCAGGACCTGTCCAATCATGACCATGCCACCCTCCTCCCACAGATCCTCCCCAGCCCCCACCCCCAGGCACATCAGCCTTCTGCTGGTCCTCAGTCCTGGCTCGGGACTTCAAACTCCCTAGAACAGCTTCCCCCGGGTCTCTGCACAGCACATTCTTCCCTTCTTACCAGAGGTCACATTCCTTGTAAAGAGCCTCTTCTTACAGCCCTTTCTAAAACTGTGCCAAGCCCACCTCCAGCACCATCTATCCCTCATCCTGCTTTCTTTTCTTCATAGCATTTGTCACTCCCAGGTGCGTATTTGCATGTGCCGTTGTCTGTTTTCTCCCAGTAGAATGCAACCTCTGTGAGGACAGTGGCTTTGTTTCGTTCACTGGTGTATCCTAGCTCCCAGAGCAGTACCTGGAACATGGCAGGTACTCAATAAATATTTGTTAAATAAATGAATGAAATATTGGATAGAGGTTTAATAAATACATCAAAATACCAATTTTCCCACTGACAAAGAGATTAAGGTTAGCAAAGTACGGCAGTGGGCCAAATCCAACCTGCAGTATGCTTTTGTAAGTAAAATTTTATTGGAACACAGCCACACATCCATTCGCTTCCATGTAGTCTATGGTTGCTTTTATGCTAGCCAAGCCTTGATGTAGATAATACTTCCTACCTCTTCTTTTGGTTTTAAAAGCAACAATAAATAAAGTGATAAATACTTTAAATATTACATAGTTAATTCATCAATACATATTTACTGAAAAAAGGTGAAACCATGCATAAATGTGTACGATAAGAAGCGAAAGCCCCCTTCATCCAGCCCCTGTCATAGCCCTTCCCAAGAAGCAGCCTGCTGGCATCTGGAATCTTTCCAGGCCTTTTTAATGCATCACATGTGAACCTCTATACCTCTCGAGTGCAAACAAGTTTTGTTTTGTTTTTTTAATCAGCAAATGAAAATTGTTTATATTTACGGTATACGATATGATGTTTTGATATATGTATACATTGTGGAAGGGCTAAATCAAGCTAATTAATATATGCATTACCTCACATACTTACTCTTCAAATGAGTTTAGATATCGGGACTTTGCTAGACCTTTGGAATAAGAAGGAAAATCTGTTCCTGTGCTCTGGTAGCTCAAATGACAGGAATCACATGTTCCTTGAAGGTTCACAAGCACCCCCCATAATACTGCCTGAATCTGGGGTCTGTTTTAGAGCTAGATCTCTGACTACTTTTTCAATTTTTTCAATAGGACCATCAAGAATTCCAGTATTCAGTCTCTTTAGTTAATTTTAGTAATTCATATTTTTTCTAAAAATATTCACTTCTTCCAGATCTTCAAATGTATTTCTGTAGAGTTGCTTATGATTTTGAAAGTCTCTTCCCTATTTGCAGCTGTATTTCTTTTCTAATTTTCTTTCTTTTTTTTCTGGATCAGGACTTCCAATGGTTTGCCAGTTTTGTTAGTTACCGCATTTTCACAGAACTTGATTCAGGGTTTATCAAATTTTATTGTTTGCCCTGTTTGTTTCATTAACATTGGCATTTACCTTTTAAAATTTGTATTTTCTGCATTTTGAGTTGTTTGCTAACTTTTAGAGTTCACTTCTTTTCCCTTGTCTTCTCGTGTGTTCTGGCCACACCTGCTGGCTTTACTACACAGAGCCCTTGTTGTCCAGGTATAAACTGTCGGCACTGCCAGCTGTGACTTCCTGTTTTACCCAAGAGTAACAGAAGGCCTCTCTATTTTGTTTTGTTTCTATCTCCAAAAACATACAACTTTTTTTCTCTTCATTTGATTGGGGATATTCTTTTCTGTGTTATTTCTAATTTGGGCTTTTGTTACATTGTGGTTAGAAAATTAGCCTGAATGTTTTCCACTTTTTTATATTTATTGAGACTTTCTGGTTTAATACTTTTTCAATTTTTATGGATAGTTCATGTGTATTTCTTAAGAATGTCTATTCCATCCTGGGTTCGAATTTTTACCTATTACTATTGAATCAAGCTTGTGATCTCAGTATTTAAAACCTCTATGTCATTTATTTTGTCTATCTAATCAGTGCTCTTCTGAGAAAGTTGCTGAGTTCTCTCATTTTGACTATTGACTTGTCAATTCATTTTTCTTTATATATTTTGATAACATGTTCAGGCGTAAAGTAAAGGCTAATTGCTGTTCTATTGTCTTCATACTTTTTATTTATATGAGGGTACTTCAGAAAGTTCATAAAAAAATAGAATTAAAAGATTTTACGAATCTTTCCATGAATTTTTTGAAATACCCTCATAAATACAAAATCTGCCTCATTTAGTACTTTTGGCTTTGAGTTCTATTTTTCTGACTTCACTACCTCTTGTCTTTCCTTGTTTTTGTAAGCACGTGATATCTTTGTCATCATTTATTTTTCAACCTTCCTGCATCATTTTATTTTAAGCACACTTTTGTGAATGGAATGTGGTTACATATTTATTTTTAACACGTCTGATGGTCTATTAGCTAATATTAATAGTGATAGAAAAATAGCTAAGCAGTATTGAGTCCTACTCTGGTCAGGAACACTCCTGAGCACATCCTCTGCTTGTCCCCAGTTCACAGTTGAACAAGCTAAGGATCTGAGTAGTCGTGTGACCTCCCCTAGGTCACAAAGCTCATGAAGGATTGGGCAGCCTCTGAAACCAAGTACTGTGTGGCCATTACACATTAGTCATCCTCGTTGTAGTCTCTGACTTGTCCAGGTCTTCCGTGACCTCCTCTCTTGCTCTGTATTTCAGGAGAATCCCTTTGTCCAGTCTTTCAGCTCTCTGATTAGATCTTCAGTCAGGCCCATTCTCTATGAAACACATCCACTCGGTTTTTTATTTAAGAATTTGTAATTTCCCAAAACTGATTGCTTTTCTGACACAGCAGCCTGTTGATTTTTGGAAGGCCATGTGACTGAACAGGCTGACATTTAGGTTCTGCGTGTTGCTTGGCTTCTTAGTATGTATCCTCCTTATCTCCCAAAGCATCTGCTAACTTAGAGCACTGATTCTCTTCCCACAACCCCAATACCCACCCTGAACACTACCTTTAATATAATTTCTTTTTCATTTGGGGGCAATGCCAGCAGATTTATTCTGGACACAAATTCTAGAACTGCCACCAACCTGATTCCATCTGCTTTACATCTTTAAGAATTTTTAAAAATCTGTTCTGATCTCTTAAAAACACCCTTCCAAAATTTCCACTGCTATTGCATACTTATTCTCCCTTTTATATCCCTTTGGATATAATAATAGGACTTAAAGAAGGAGGAGGGGAAAGTTCATGTGTCCGGTCAGTCATCTTCCACTGGAAATCTCTCCATTCCTTTTTACACACTGGTCATAGCTTCTGTTAACTCACATGTCAGAAGGGAGCTGCTTCATTTCCCTGCCTTTCCTCTGGACTGCAGCAGCCAGATGTAACCTCAGCAAAAGGAAACCAAAATCCACACTCTTGTCATATGGTGGACAGAAGCAGTGTCAGTGCCCACGGTGGAAGTAATGTCCATTAAACTGCCAAAAGAAATTAGACTGTAGAGTGGCACCCATCACACATGCGTGACCATAAACTGACTCAACCCCAGGGGTCACGTGGCCAGTGATGTTGGAAGGTAGGTTGTCAAGTGTCCAAATTGTTTTTTTCAAATTTTCTTTTAAAATTTTATCTAGTTTTACCAGCACCGCACTCTACCGAGTGAGCCACAGGCCGGCCCCCTAAATTTTATCTGGTTTTAGATAGACAATGTACGACTATTCACTTGGTTCCAAATTCAAGGGGTTCAAAGCATAAACGGTGAAAATTCTCCCTTCCACCCCTGTCCCATCCAGTCCCTTTCCATGAACAGCTACAGTTACCAGAGTTTGGTGGAGTTTCTCCTCCATCCTGTGATTCGGGCATCCAGGCTCTTTCCATCTTGAGATGTTGCTTTTGAATGCATGGCTCCAAAGTTACTGTGGCAAGGAAAGAGACCACAGAGGAGCTCCCGAGCCGGGTCTGGGGGTGATATATTCTTCTTTCATCATTTCATTGGCCAACCTCATCACAAGACCATCTAACCACAAGGGAGCTGGAAGGGTAGTCCCATCGTGCACCCAGGAAAGAGAATAGGACCTCATACAAGTAACACTGGGAGTCCTTCTCACACCAGCAAAACTATTAATTAAGCATGAGGGTAAACTAAATAAATATTTTGGTCATACAAAGTCTCAAAACATTTCATTCCAAGGTACCTTCTCTCAGGAAGCTAATAGAGGGGATGCTCCACTAAAATGAGGGAGCAAAACAAGGAAGAGGAAAACAGGGGACAAGGAAACAAAGAATCCAACCCAAGACTGAGTCAAAAGGAGTTCCCAGGATGGCAGCTGGACTTGAACTGAAAGCACGTAGCCTAGAACTAATATAACTGCTTTTGCCTCTGCGAAGGAAGACCTACCTGAGAAGAAACCAGCAGAAATAAGGTTGATCAAGAGACAGAGCAGCACCGGGGCCAGGTGATACAAGGTGAGCAGACTGCATCCTGCTCTTCCTGAAACTGGACCTGTTCTTAGAGAGTATAGTTACACAAGTCAACAACTTTCCTTTGTGCTTTAGCCAGTTGGTGTCTGTTTTCTGTCACACACACACAAAATCTAGAATGTGACTGGGAAACAGCAGAAATAGAGGAAATAAAGCTTGTTCTTGCAGAATTTTAAATCTTATTAAGGAAATTTTATCTGGCATTAACTACCATTGTATTGTTTCTGTTTCTAGACTATGATCTTCTTAAAGACTATGTATTTTTAGCTAATATCCTTGCATGCAGTTAGTGAGCCTTAGAACTGGGCAATTTTAGAAATAAAAACTACACTGTCTTGAGGTTACTATTCTTTTACAGAGGCATTCACTACTTCAATAGTAACATTTTTCCATTTTTTTCTTTTTAAGGAAATTAAGATTGAATGTGAGAATTTATCCTATGGATATTTGTTTAGCTATGGAGTGTCATCAGAGCATGTTTTATCACAGATAGAAATTCTGGAAGCTAGTTAAGAGTCCAACATTACAGAACTGATTGAGAAAATTGCTATACACCTGTACATGGAAAACTAAATAATTTTATAAAAGTATATTTTCTGGCATGGAGAGTTACTCACAGTTGATTATTAAGTTAAAGTCAAATGGAAAACTAATTTGCTAGTTTTAAAAAATGTAGCCACTTGAGAAAAATATTTTAAATGGTATTTTGAGTGTTGAGATTTTAGGTGAAATTTCTTCTTTCTGTTTTCCTATTTCTTCATTTGCTGCAATAAATATGAATTAGTTTTATAATTAAAAAGGTATTTATAAAAGATAAAAGTCAGCATTAAGCAGGAAAGCAAACTAAAGAAATATTTTGGTCTTGATCTTGCTGCTCTTTCACAAAAGCATTCACTATTTAAAAACTGTAACATTTTTCCATGTTTTCTTTTAAAGGAAAGTATGATTGAGTGTGAGAGAAATTCTCACATTCAGTAAATCATATATCACCATATGGTATAAGTCATATCACCATAATACATATAAAGGTTTTCTTTAAAGAGTTGTCAATTCAGTAATCAAAAAAGAATCGATACATTATAAATTTTAAAAAGTAATTTAAGCCTAAACATTAAGATTTATTCTTCAGACCCTGTATTGTTGAGATAGGACATCTGTTAGAGTAAATTGTTAGATGTATACATGCCAAACAAATCAGTATCACTTTTATAAAATAATACTTGAAGCAAGCAAAAATTATAGATTCACATTAAACCTTATATATATTTATTTATTTATTTTTATTATTATTTTTTTTCCTTCTTTTTGTCTTTTTTACTGACCGGTAATGGGATCGCAACCCTCGGTGTCGCGCCCGTACCGGGGACCGGCAACGGGATCGCAACCCTTGGTGTTGCGCCCGCACTGCGCTCAACCAGTGAGCGGGAACCGGTCTCCATATGGGATCCGAACCCTCAGCGGGAGCGCTACCGCGCTCCCAAGCGGCACACTCTCCAGTGCGCCACCGGGCCGGCCCAAACCTTATATATATTTAAATTAGAGTTAGACATACAAGTCTGAAAATGTGCTTACAATTACAAATATTGGTAAACCAAGTGTAATATATCTGAACTTGATCTCCAAGTACCCAAATTACCTGTAATGCTCTCAACTATGCCCTCAATTTGTCATAGGAGCAGTTGCTCCTTTAAAAAAATTCTTTTCTACACCCTCCATAAATCTCATTAAATAAAGGTAATTGTTTTCCAACCACACCTGCCATGCCAAAAGTATCTGTCTTTCAGATTGCATTTACTGGAGGAAGTGCACAAACTATAGCTGTTCAGAGTAATAAAAACAAAGTAATACTCAGTATTCCGTGGTAGCTCCTAAAACAAACTGCTGTAATTGCTGTGAAAAAAGTTATCACCACACTTGTTCAATATTTTAAAACACAATTTATTGAGAATCCATACATCTGAGTCATGGGAATATTTTGAAATTTAATATTATGTCATATGAGCTACTAATACTTTGTTTACCTTGTCTATAATAACTACCTTTACCTTCCTAAATTTTGAATGATAAAAGATACCATTCCCCTTTTATCCTTCCAACAGATTACACTCACGGTGTGTGTAATAGACTATTAACCTGGATAATAGTCTTGCCAGTTTCAGGCTAAAATAAACCACAATCCTCACTTAACACAAAGATGGAGATATATCACCACTAGATGGTACTATGAAGTAGTTATCAAATTCCACATTGTTTAAACTTGACATTGACAGTGATTTTTTTCTGCAAGGAATAAATCACTCAATACATTCTTGCCATTCCCATTAGCACTATCTACTCCTCTCCTAACTTTAATTTTCTAAATCACCCCATTATGAAGGAGTGACAGCCTTGTTCACAACAAAATTTCTTATGTAAAGTTCTTCAGGTTAAAGAAAATGCGAGCTTATGAGAAATGATATTAGTACTCCATTTTCTTTCACAACTATCTTCAAGCTAAACAATATCATAAAGGATATGCAAACAATAGTTTTTGCAGCCAACTAAGCAATTAGAAGAGAAGACAAAATAGCGTTAACAAAAACCAAAACTTTGCCATTCTTCATGATATATGTAGTTGACAGCTAAAGCTTTTGCTTATATTCACTGCTAATTCTTGCATGAAAAGAATGTTTTTGATAGACAGGGTGAATTTTGCCTTTATCAGTGTGGTTCAAGCAACCAGCCTGTGGTTAATACCCTGTTTAATCAAAGCACTGCAGTTCCTGAGAGCTTCTTGATGAGCAATTAATACTGGACTTATGGGGCCGGCCCAGTGGCGCACTGCTACAGTGCGCCACTTGGGAAGCGCGGCGGCGCTCCCGCCCAAAATACTGGACTTAGTCACCCAGGAAAACACAATGGTTTCACTCCAGGGACCATTTGAAGCTAACTTCACTCTGCACTGCTAAACTTTATCATTTTTTATTGAAAAATAAATTTTATACTATTTATGTGTGAAGGTCATTCTGATTCTTCATTGTAATATGTAGACATGTTTCCTATCTCATTTGCAGTCAACTGGTAAGAATGGTGGCTCTCCAAGGCGTGAGCCAGGTCAGCTCTCAGTGCCTCCATCAGAACAACGTTTCTCCTTCAACCCACCCAGCATCTGAATAATTTGCATCAGGTCAGAGAGCAAAATTAATATAGATAAGAATCTGTTAAACAGAAAATGCATTGAATTGGTAAATCCCAAAATTAAATAACTGAAAAGTTATGTTTAAGTTTATACATCTTTTTATATTTCCTTCACGAAACAACACATCCCAGGAACAATTAATAATTTAGTTCAGCACCTTGAGAAGGAATTCTTGTTGTGAATATATATAAATATACACACACATCAACATATGTATATGTATACACATGAGAGTACTTCAAAAAGTTCATGGAAAAATAGAATTAAAAGATAATATGAATCTTTCCATGAACCTTTTGAAGTACCCTCATATAAATATAATATATACATTCATGTATACTCATATATATATCATATATATTCTAATTAAAGAATGCAGTCAATTTATATGGAAATATTACATAGTTTCTAAATGAAAATTTTGAACATGCTTACTGAGCATCATTGTGCTAAGTGTAGTGGGGATGCAAAGAAGAAAAAGTTGGTCCCTACCCTCAAGAACACATATCTACACATCCTCATTAAAGAAACCAGTGACCAGGCCCCATACACCTAGATGCCAGATTGTCAGTCAGCAATGTTGAGGGAGGGGGTTGGATAAAAGAAAGCTCCTCGTGAGCTAGTACAGACAGAAAAGACTTCCCGGAAAGGAGGGGACTTTAAGCAGTTCATAAGTCACTGGTCTTTGCCATGGCTGTGTATTGGAATTGCACTGGGAACTTAAAACCACACTGATGTCTAGTTCCTATCCCGAGGGATTCTGATTTAGTTGATTTGGGTGCACCCCAGGTGAATCTAATAAACCATTGCCTTAGTGTTGGGTGCACGTCAGGCTGCTGATCTAAGAATCAAGCTTGAGCCAGAATTAATCAGCCACATCACTTAGCAATGTTTAGTTTTCCTGACATTCTTCTCATGACATGACATTCTCGATGAAAGAAGCGGTAGGTTGATTTACCTTCTGGCACAAGGTTCTTATATCTTCTTGGTTCCATGGTTTCTTTCAGTAGTGCTGCTAAAGCAGGAGTGGACTTTGCGTAGATTTTGAGGAATAGATGGAAACAAGCCTTCAGGGAAATAGGATAAACAAAGGAATAGAAATGGGAAGAAACAAGATATTTCAAAGCAACCTTCATCTGTGGATCCGATGACAGTAGCACCCCATCTAAGTATACATATCCGTGGTAAATTACAAACAGACACTGTAGAGTCATTATTAATGAGTAAAAAATTAAGATATAAAAAATAGCCAGCATTTCTTTCCACTTATTCCGCATTTTTTCCTTTTCAATGCACTTCATGTTTGTAAGTTAGAATTCCATTTTTAATTTATTTCTCTCTGTATTCTGCAACCTTGTCTGCCCGTGCTGTGCCATTTAGCATAGGGCCTAGCACAGAATATGTGTTCAGTAAAAATGTGTTCTATATCATATTATGGAAATTTCAAACATACAAAGTAAAGAGAACTGTCTGAGTCCTTGTACCAATCACGCAGCTTCAACACTTATCAACCTCCTGCCATTCCTGCTTCTTCTATAGCTCCACCCACTCACCTGCCCCTCACTCAACCATTAATTTTTTTACAGTCTTATTGGAGGCAAAATTTACACATATCAAAATGCCATCATGACAAAATGACAAAATTTAGCTGTGTGATTTTGAAAAATGCACACTCCTTTGTAAATCACACCTCTCCCTTGATATAGAGCATTTCCACCACTCCAGAAATTTACTTCATGTCATTTTCCAGGTAATCCGTCACCAACCAGAGGCAACTACAGTAGCAATATGTGTTTTTTTTTTTTTCCATCTTAGATGAGTTTTGCCTTTTCTAAAACATCATCTAAATGAAGCACACGGTAGTTACTCTTTTGTGTCCAGATTCTTTTGCTCCACATGTCTGTGAGGTTCATTCACTCAATATATATTTTTTAAGTAAAAGTCTGGACGAGAAAGCAGCGGGGGGAGCAGAAGGCTCATGGCTAGGAGCAGATTGGGCGAACAGATTGGCATCAGTCTGAGGAAGCCCTTGGAAGCCAGGAAAAAGAACTTTTACTCTATTTTCTTGGCTTCAAGTCAATAGCCTGCTTCATAATTGCTGAGAAGGGCCTGGGAACTGATTCTCTGCCGCCACATCCCACTCTCCACTGCTTTCATGAGTCACCACTGTGCCACTGAGTGGTGGTGCCTGGTGCCAACTCTACTTGGAGCTGGTGTATTCACATCTCCCCCTGAAGACCTGGCATGCCCACAAGTCCCATCCCACACCCCCTAGAAAGATAGGAAGAATGAGTTCAGAACTTGGCTCACAGACATTGTTCATGCCTCTTTGAGGTGGTGGAGCTGGGAATGCAAAGGTCGGGAAGAGTGGTCAGGGAGCCTTGAACCAGGGCTGGGCATCAGGAGCCATTCAGGGCCCTGATTTGATAACTCAGGATCTGTCCTTATCTTGCAGGGGGAAGGAATCAGATCATTCTGCAGGGCTGCTAAGGGCTGTTTTGATTTGTGTGGATGCAATGCAAGTTCGGGAATGCCACAAACCAGCCATCAAGTTCAGCAGCAATAAAAAATTTGCTGACCAGATCAACTAAGAAACACAGCAATCAGGCTCTGCAATAGGAATCCAGGTCAGGGACACAGAAGAATATAGTCTGGACCCAAGCCAAATTTTGGAGCACAGGAAGTCCAAGGCAGCAGAGGGGAGTGCTCTCTCCCAGCAAAAAGATGGAGCAGGATTAGACTAGAGAAGCAGTTGTCCAGTAGGGGAAGGTGCCTGTAGCCATGTACTGAGCAATCGCTTCCTCCTAAGAAGCCCATTACTTTCCTGCAAATCCCAGAATAGCATAGATTTGGGTGTCTTGGAAAGGGCAGTAGAACTAGGTGCCTTACGGTAATTGATAGAATCAAAGTGTTGAAAACTGTGTGTGTTTGTTATCTATTGCTGCATAACAAATTACACCAAAACTTAGTAGCTTAAAAAATACATTTACTTTCTCATAGTTCCTGTGGGTCAGGCATCTGGGCACAGCCTATTGGGATTATCCAGCTCAGGTTTCCCACAAGGCTACAATCAAGGTGCTGTATAGGACTGTGGTCTCATCTCAAGGTTCAACAGGAAATAGATCCACTTCCAAGCTCACTCACACGGTTACTGGCAGGATTCAGTTCCCTGTGAGATGTCAGAATAAGGGTCTTGATTTTTCACTGGCAGTTGGCTGGATGTTACCCTCAGTTTTTTTGCCATGGGAATCTCTCCAGCTTGCTTTATGAGAGCAAGCATGTTAGAAGAGTCAGAAAAAGAGAGTGCCTGGAAATGTGGAAGTCACAGTCCTTTACAGCCTAATCTCAAAAGTGACATCCCATCACCCTTGCTGTACTTTATTCATTAAAATCAAGTCACTGGGTCCAGCCCACACACACAAGGAGAGAGCACAGGGCATGAATACAGGGAGGTGGGGTCATTGGGTGCCATGTTGGTGGACTGGAGAAGGAGAGATAGCACAGATCAAAATAGGACAGAAGGATGGAAGTCATTTAGGACCCTGATGATGAGCTCAGTTACAGTCATGGTGAGTGTAAGGTAACCATGTGACATCCAGAACCACAACCCACAGCCATCTGAGCCATGGGAGAGCTCAAGAAAGATGGCAAGCTGCTGTCCTGTTTTGACCATGAGCAGGACATGTATTCTTAATGTTATTGCACTGTGTGTGCAATAAATGAGGCTACCATCTGGGCCATCAGGTAAAGAACCTCTCCAGGTGATGTCCATTTTTCATCAAATTCCTCCTGATTTCCAGAAAACTGACTGATGAAACTGACCTTGACCATGGTGTTGAACCACACAAGTAACTACACTTAAACATTTTTTTTTTTTTTTTGAGACAAAATAAGGTCTAACAATTGCTTGGCTTTTATTGCGGTTGTCAATTTCCTAGAAATGGTCTCTTCTTATTTTAAACAAGGATGTAATCTCTATGTATTCTATCTCACAAAGCTCTTGTGAGAGTCAAATGAGATAATATTCATAAATGCATTTTGAGAAGTTTTTTTTAAAAGGACACTTCAGATATCCAAACCACATACTGTTATTATCATTGCTATTGCTTTCAACAATTATCAGAAGAGATCAAAGCTTTCGAGATCGTTTTGGTTCCTTCCACTCCTTCTGCTCCCAGCCTGGTTAATCCCTGCATCCCAAGAGGGACCTCCTCCTTGTGACTTTGAGATTTGCATCTTCCTCTTACTCTCCACATCCCTGCCAGGGTTCGGGCCCTCCTCAGGCCAGGGGCACACACAGCCCTCACCTTGTCTCCATGCACCTCTTAGTTTGCCAGATCTTCCTTCTGAAACATTTCTTGTCACCATGTCACTCTCTGTATAGGGACAGAGCTCTCAACTCGTCCTTGGGGCCTCCCACCACCACCCCATTGTCCCTCCCTGACCCATCCTCACCACACCAGCCCCATGTCCCCTCTGCCTAAGCCCACTGCCCAGCTGAACTCTGCTTCTGAGTCTTTCTTTCCTCTCTGCAGGGAAACTGTGCTCAGCTCCCCCGTCTCTGAGGCCCCGCATCCACCAGGACCATTCACTATCAACTTTCCTCAGCACTTTTGTGCTTGACATATTTCACCTTCTCTTTGCGTCTTAGATATTGACTTGAAATCATTATCTAGTCATTTTTTTAATCTAGATGCCACTTACTGAAGGTATATTTAATCTTCACAACTGCTGTGCAGTATAGATATGATGATCCCCATTTTATGATTAAGGAAACTGAAGCTCAAGGCTACACAGATGATAAATGTCAGAGCCAAGATCCAAACCCAGGCCCATATGCTCCCTTCTTCCCAGGACTCCACTGACATCCCACCCATTAGGTTTGGAGATATCGTGCCCTCCGAGTCTTTTGAATCCCCACATTAACTGGGGATCTTGCCCCAGGGTAGAAAACAGTGGTGTGTGCCAACTTCTGACAGACATGTATGTTTTTGCCACAATTTATTAAATATTGATAAATTTAAATGGACAAAAACATGTTAACTTGTATTTTGTAAAATATTTTTAAAAAAATGTTATGTTCCTGGTAACAACGCACATCCATATCAAATATAAATGATGAAATTTTTTCATTTCTGGTCAGTTAAGTCTGACTCTGTGCCATTAAATATCTACGTTAAACGAAGTCTCATACTGTCTTAAGATTTATGCGTTTACATGAATAGATTCCAGGGTGTAACACTTTAATCTATAAAAAGTACTAACTAAAAGTAACCGTTACCATGGCAACACACTGCCTGCGTTAGTAGCCTCCAGAGGCGAAGCACTTGGGAAATGAACATTTACTGAAGCCCCAGACTAATCGAAACTCCATGGAATGGATTTTAAATCACTGTTACACACTGGAGTTTCGTTCCTAGGTTCGAAGGTAGATCACAGAGCTTGCCCCATTTGTATACAATTTTTTAATTAAAGGAGAGTATTTCATTAGTGAATGATTGCTGATTTTTTTTTCCTTTTTGTCTTTTTTCGTGACCGGTAACGGGATCGCAACCCTCAGTGTCGCGCCCGTACCGCGACCGGCAACGGGATCACAACCCTCGGTGTCGCGCCCGCACCGCGCTCAACCAGTGAGCAGACCGGTCTGTATATGGGATCCGAACCCTCGGGGGGAGCGCCACCGCGCTCCCAAGCGCTGCACTCTACCGAGTGCACCACCGGGCCGGCCCTGATTGCTGATTTTTTAATATATATTTTGAAGAACTCCAAAAAAGGATTTTAAAATGCATCTAGATGAGTAAGGTCCAGGAAGAGTTATGACAATTTGTCAAAAGAAGAGCAAGGGAGAGTAGGGCACTACCCCAGCTGGAAAACCAGCTCACTAGATGGCGATCTAGAGTTGGATCCCTACCTCACACTGTAAGAAAGGCCAAGTCCTACTGGATTCAATACCTAAGTATGAAAAGTAAAACCATAAAGCAGATTTTTAAAAAGGTGAGGAGGAATGTTTTTGAGACCTTGGGGAGGTTTCTTAAATGAGACCCAAAAAATGCACATTACAGGGCAAAATATGATGGATACAACCATATAAAAACTAAACTTATCTGTTCAGTGAAGGCATCCTAGTCAAAGGTAGCAGAAAACAATATTCTGGAATTAGATACTTGAAATGAATGAAATGACAAAATAATTGGCTATGATGATGGAAATGGTACAGGTCTGTGCTGGCCACTGGCCCCATGTGGCTACCAAGCACTTGAAATGTGGCTAATGTGACAGAGGAGCTGGATTTTTCATTCTATTTAACTAATTTTAATTTTAATAGCCACATGGGACTAGTGGCTAACATATTGGACAGCACAGATCTATAATACACAAGGAAGAGAGAGACATTGGTACACCCATGTTTATAGCAGCATTATTCACAAATACCCAAAAGGCAGAAGCATTTTGGAAATAGAGAGAGGTGGTTGTCACACAGCATTGTGAATGTAATTAATTCCAAGCAATTGTATCTTTAAAGATGCTTAAAATGGCAAACCTTATGTTATATATACTTTACCACAATTTTTTTAAAAAGGGGATGGAAGCAACTCAACTGGTCAAGACAAATGTGGCATGGATAAGCAAAATGTGGCATATCCATACAATGGAATATTATTCAGCCTTAAAAAGAAAGGAAATTCTGACACATGCTACAACGTGAATGAAACTTGAGAACATTATGCTAAGTGAAATAAGCCAGTCACAAAAGAATACTGTATTATTCCACTCATATGAGGTGTCTAGAGTAGTCAAATTCATAAAACATAAAGTAGAATTGTGGTTGTTGTTTAGCACGTATAGAGTTTCACTTTTTTTTTTTGTCTCTTTTTTTTGTGACTGGCAACGGATTGCAACCCTCAGTGTCGTGCCCGTACCAGACCGGGACCGGCAACGGGATCGCAACCCTTGGTGTTGCCCCCGCACCTCACTCAGCCAGTGAGCGGCCGGTCTGTATGTGGGATCCGAACCCTTGGCGGGAGCGCCGCTGCGCTTCCCAAGCGGCGCACTGTAGCAGTGCGCCACCAGGCCGGCCCTAGAGTTTCACTTTTGCAAAATGAAAATGTTCTAGAGATTGGTTGCACAACCATGTGAATATACTTAACACTACTGAATGTACATTTTTAAATGGTTAAGGTGGTAAATTTATGTTATGTCTATTTTACCATAATTTCTAAAATTTTAAGAATGCATCATGAAGAACTATTTCATTCAGTTCTGAAACATCTTTAAATGATTCAATAATTATTTATGGTAACATATATTTAAGTGTTCCGGATGAGACTACATTTGTATAAAAGTCCTTGTGAACTTCTCAATCAAGGCAGTTGCACTACTTGTTGATTTTTTCATAGAAAATGCAAGGATCGATCCTTTGATTTAGACATCCATCATGGTGTAATTTAAAGCTTGAGGTAAACAGGGCTGGATTCAAATTGGCTTCAGCCAGTCAGTGTGGTTTCCAGCCAGCCTCTTCCCCTCCGTAAATCTGTTTCCTCGTCTGTAGTATGGATTGCCTTGAAAATTGAGTAGAAATATCAATGTCTGTTCTCCCCTTGCTCCAGATTTTTGCCACTTTCCCCTCCCTCTCTTATGCTGGTCTAGAAGAGTGGATTCTATGATGTGACCCCCAAGTACAGGGGAAGAATTCAGCCCAGAGTTATCACCACAGCCCCATTCCTGAGCACAAAGCACTTCTGATGGAATCTTCTAGGACAGGAGCGAGGAAGTGAGGTCAAGCAGACATGTGGGCAGCAATCTCCGGCTTTCCCTCGCCCTGTAGCCCACCGGGCCTCAGCTTCCGGAGGGTCCTGTTCAAGGACCCCCACCTTCCTCCTTATCCAGATGGTGGCAGTAACTAGGGTGACCATAATTTTCATGGCCTGAGCTCCAAGGTCTTGGAGACCTGGGGAGGTGAGAAAGGTGACTTTTGCCCCCTCTCAAAGGCTTTCCTGAAATTCAAAAGAATTACACTGTAAAGTTATTTCAGAGCAGTGTTTTCAATGTGCTTAGTCTTTCTCTGCCTATGGGAAGAAAATTTCTTCTAAAAATTTTTGGAAATTGTTTGCTCAGTTTCTATCTTTGGATAAGTGATTTTCTTTAGAATACAACACAATGTAATGACATAGAAGTTGTTGATGCTCAGAGATGCAATAACCCACTCAAAATGTAGTAACCTTCCCCTCTGGTCTGTTATTTGCTTGGGGATAAAAATAGAGATTTCAACCTCAGACCAAAGAACCATTTATTGTATTTATTTAGTGTGTTATAATTAAAACTGTTGTGAATTCTGCAGCTTCATTTTGCAGAGGTTGAGAAAATCTTTTTTCAGTTTGGTTCAAGTAAATTCACACTTCCTGAATTCCACTGTGTGTTTTAGGTTCTAAAAATGAACCTAAGGTTAGAAACAAACTGCAGCCACACCACTGTGGAGTGCTCAACTTGCACAGAGCACAAGGTGTGTGCAAGGCCTGAGAGTGTACCAACAACATGTGCATCAGCTCAGTCGAAGCTTTGTAAGGACACTTTACATCAAGGACGTCATTACTACACTTTTTTCTCAACTTTTTTTTTTTTTTTTGTCTTTTGTCTTTTTTCCGTGTCCGGCAACGGATCGCAACCCTCAGTGTTGCCCCCGTACCGGACTGGGGACCGGCAACGGGATTGCAAACCTCGGTGTTGCTCCCGCGCCTCGCTCAGCCAGTGAGCTGGAACCGGTCTGTATGTGGGATCCGAACCCTCGGGTGGGAGCGCCGCCGCGCTTCCCAAGCGGTGCACTATCCAGTGCGCCACCGGGCCGGCCCCTCAACTTTTGATCGAGGTCAGCTTCCTGACCCAATCACCAACTCTACTCTCACCTTTGGGATTGAATTCTTTTTAGAGTAATTGAAGCATTATAAGAAAAAAGAGAAAGAAAACATTCCCAGCTAGAGAAGGTCACTAGAGGGTATTCATATTTTTTTTTACCAGCCAGAGTCTTTGAAGATGGCAGGAGCTTTAGAGACTGTGGAAATGTTGGCCATTTGAGGGTCTCTGGCACAGCACCCGGATCTCCATCCTGGGGAATCTTCCATCAGGTGAGGGAAGCAGAGCCTTGTCTCCCTGCCCCAGTGTAGTCCAGAGACTGGCCCACTGGCTTCTGAGACGCTGGATCTTGAGGACATGAGACAAGGACCTGGATATGATTGGAGGTCATTATCAGCCTCAGCTACTGCAGTGGATCTAGCTAAGGCGCTCCCTGACTCTTTCCCATGTCCTGACCTTCCAGAGTTTCCTGGTCCTGCTGCTCCTTATGGCAGAGTCGGCGCTTGGCATGTGTTTGTGCCTGTGAATGCCTTGAGCCAGGGTATCCTGTGGTTTGCAGGAAAGTCAGAGAAAGTAACCTTGATGTGGAAACAAACTCGGAGTCAGATTCCAGTTCTGCCTCTTACAGGACACGTGGCCTTGGACAAGCACTTTCCCCTCCTTGTCTTCTCTTCCTCATTTGCGCAGTGGGGACATAGGCCCTGCCTTGCACAGTTATTTTCACTATGTGACCTGGATATGGGACCATTTTGTAAACCGCAAAATGCTACAACATCAGAGAAATGATTATACTATTGTAAACCGAAAGCCTGCAAGACATACCAAACTTGGATTTGAAATGGCTTCACATTTAGAATACAGCTCCCATTTCACCACCTCTTGACCTCACCATAGACCACCACTATAGGAGCCCCTTCCTCCTATGCCTGGAAGGACGGCAGGAGAGCAAGCCTCAGGGCAGGTTAGTCCAGGCAGTCCAGCTCCTCCAGTGCCATCCCTCACGTGTGTGCCTCATCTTCCCCATACGGCGATGTCTGAAGCAAGTGGAAGAGACTCCCTCACACAGCTCTCTCAAAAGAAAGAGAAAATCTTTCCTGGAAGGCCCAGCAAACTTCTCAGCTTGCTCTTGGCCTGAACTGGGTCTCATGCCCACTTCTGAACCGGCCTCTGGCAAGGAGAAGGGGTTACCTGTTGACAAACCACCCCCAGATCCAGCTGGAATCCACTCCCCTGAAGCACCCGGGTTCCATGGGGTGGGGATGGGGTTTGAAAAACTGAACAAAAAGAGAGTTCTGTTAGAAGGAGGAAATGGTGAATGGATGTTTTATATGCATAGAAGAGTCTGGATGTAGAGCCTGGATGAAAGTAGGATGTTCAGTATGCCACCATTTTTTGTTATAAAAAAAAAAAGAGCAAGAAAGGGAATAATACATATCTTTGTATGTATAAAATATATCTGAAAGGATAAACAAGAAACTGTTCATACAGCTGTGTCATGGGAAGGACCCAGGTTTCTGGAGACAGGTACAGGAGAGAAACCTTTTTTACTCTACACTTACTTAGACCTTTTACATTTTGAACCATGTGAATATATTGCAGATCAGAAATATTAATGAATTAAAATTAAAAAGTAAAAATGGGAATTCAGAGGCATAAAAGTGTGATGGGACATAGGCACTCCAAATCTGAACCCCTTCAATAATTTCATCCACAGTAAGGTGAAGCTATGTTTCCTTATTATCCAAGGGCCCAGCGGATGACTATTGGATCAAATAGTCACACACGGATTCTTTCTCTCTCACTCTAGCACACACACACACACCCACATACACACAGAGTGATCATTAATTTTGTGCAGTCTGAATTCATATTTTGGAAGGGGAAATCTTTTCCTAACAGCTTCATAATCTGAAATACAGTCTCTGCTTCCAATGGGGAGAATCGTTTTTTGTGATTATGCAGAGGGGTGATAGCCCACTTTTCCATTCTTTCAGTTGTCAGTACTTGGAGGGTGCTACAGGCATTTAGTAGGTAGAGGCCAGAGCTGTTGCTAAACATCCTACAATGGACAGGACAAGCCCCCAACAAGGAATTATCTCACCCAAAATGTTAATAGTGCCACTGTTGAGAAATCCTGCTCTATGGCAAAAAGTACCAGAAAAGAGCATAAGAATCGAGCTCCCAGTAGCCATGATTCTGTGCAACGCCTGTCTTTGGAACTGTCACTTGTCTTACTCTCAGCAGACTGGAATTCTTATCACAAAGAAGGAAGCTATGGCAACAATTATGCGATCCTGGAGCAGGAGATGCCCCGGGATCTAATGAGGTGGGGACACTGGTCTCCCACTCAGAGCTTTGCTTCATTCACTTTAGGGGACATGGCCACCCATCGAGCTGTCTTACCATGGCTTTACTTCTCAGCACCCTACTGATGGGCAGTGAGATGATTTCTTTAGATTAACGTTGTAATGACTGCTACCCATGGGCTAAGGATTCTTCCAACATGTGTAAATATGTCTAATCCTCACAACAGCTCCATAAGGTAAATCCAATATTGTCTACACTTACAGATGAAGCCTTTGACTCACCACAGTCACACACCTAGGAAGTGCTGAGACATCTCCTGCTCCCTGGCAATCTGGTTCCAGGGTCTGAGTGCTCTCTTGCCTTCATACACTCAAACTGTAATATACTCCAAGTATTCTTGTACCGTAACTTACTAGAAGTAGACACTGCAAAATCGTCCTCCAAGAAGACTATTCTTATATATTTTCCAATGAATAATGTATGTGACAGTTTCGCACATCCTTATCATCACTGGTGTAACGAATGTTTTAAATCTTGCAGTCAACCATTATTATTTTTATTTTTTATTTTCTAAGAATGAGGTTATACATCTTTTCATGTGGCACTTGCTCTTCATATGTCTTTTTCTGTGAGATGCTTATCCTATCTTTCTACTGGGTTTTTTGTTATTGTTGTTGTTCTTTTCTTTCAGATTTATGAGTTATTTGTTTATTAGGAACACTTAACCATTGCTCATATATATCACAAATATTTTGCCTAAATTTATCTTTTGAATTTATTATTGTACTTTTCTTTTTCTGAGCAAAGGATCTTAATTTTTATATCCTCATATTTATCAGTCCTTTCCTACTTGGCTTCTTGTGTCTGATGTTATCTTTAGAAGGTTTTTTCTGTAAAAGATAATAAAAATATTTACCCCTGTTTCCTTGTTATACATTCTCACTGTATAACTCAAATCTTTAACCCATCTGAAATTGATAAATAAATTTGCATGTGTTCACGTATCTTATGATAAGAATCATGAACAGATCACGTATGTTCTTAATAGAAAGCAGATTTCAGTTGAGGCCACTCTGTCTTTTGAGATTTACAAAAAATTGACTCAAATCCCCATTGCATTTCTAAATATCCTTCATGAAAGAAGTATCAAGGGGGCCGGCCCGGTGGCGCACTGCTACAGTGCGCCGTTTGGGAAGTGCGGCGGCGCTCCCGCCGAGGGTTCGGATCCCACATACAGACCGGCCGCTCACTGGCTGAGCGAGGAGCGGGGGCAGCGCCAAGGGTTGCGATCCCGTTGCCGGTCACGAAAAAAGACAAAAAGACAAAAAAAAATCCTTATTGGTAACTTGAAACCTGAAGGTAAAATTAAGTAATAGATATTCATTAAATGTCTTGTTCATTTCCAAATTAGTTAAAATACTAACACATTAATTATTAAACAGAAGTTTAAAGTTTATATACATTGACATCTTATTTTTATATGGTATAAAAAAGCTGTGTTTCGGGGGGTCTGTTCGTAAGGAAATAAAGTATTTTGAACCAAATAAAAATGAAACATACCAGAATTTGTGGACTGGTGCTAAAGCAGTGCTCACAGGGAAATTTATAGTGTTAAAAACTTCTATTAGAAAAGAAGAAAGGTCTCAAGCCCGTAATCTAAGTCTTTGCCTTAAGAAAGTAGAAAAAGAAGTGAAAAGCACATAAATAAATAAATAAATAACAAATAAACAAATAAATAAAATCAAAGCAAGCAGAAGGAAGGAAATAATAGAGAAGCTAATAAGTTGAAAAAAAGAAAACAATAGTGGAAATAATGAAATCAAAAGCTGGTTCTTTGAAAATATCAATTAAGTTCATAAACCACTAACAAGACAGACCAAGAAAAAAATAGAGAAGACACAATAACCAATATTAAAAATGAAAGAGGGGATATCACCATGGTCACCAGAGAAGTTAAAAGACTAATAGTGAATACTATAAACAACTCTATGCCCACAAATTTGACTACTGACATGGACCAATTCCTGAAAGATACAAATTACCAAAATGCACCGAAGAAGGGAGAGATAACCTGAATATTCTCATATCTGTTAAACAAATTAAATTCATAGTTTAAAATGTTCCAACAAATAAAACTCCAGGTGCAGATGGCTTTACCAATGAATTCTACTAAGCGTATAAGAAAGAGAGACAAGGGACAACTTCCCAGTTCATGTTAGGAGATGAGCATTACCCCAATACCAAATCCAAAGACATTACAAGAAAAGAAAACTGAAGAAGAATATTCCTCATGACTAGACACAATAATCCTGAACAAAATATTAGCAAATCACACATACTAAACATAAAAAGAGTAATACATCAAGACCAAGTGGAATTTATCCCAGGAATACAAGGCTGATTAAACATTTGAAAATCAATCAATATAATTAGCCATATCAACAAACTGAATAAGAAACATCACAAAATCATCTGAACAGATGTAGAAAAATCACCTCAAAAAATTCAACATCCATTCATAATTTTTTTTTTTTTTTTTGTCTTTTGTCTTTTTCCGTGTCCGGCAACGGATCGCAACCCTCAGTGTTGCCCCCGCACCGGACCGGGGACCGGCAATGGGATCGCAACCCTCGGTGTCGCTCCTGCGCCTCACTCAGCCAGTGAGTGGCCGGTCTGTATGTGGGATCCGAACCCTCGGGCGGGAGCGCCCCCGTGCTTCCCAAGCGGTGCACTTATCCAGTGCGCCACCGGGCCGGCCCCATTCATGATTTTTTAAAAAACCAAGTCTAAGTAAACTAGAAATAGAATTGTTTCTTATTATTTTTGAATTTTTCATTGCTAGAATGGAGGCATACAACTGATGTTTGTATATTCATCTCATATCTTGCAACCTTGCTGAACTCATTAATTAGTTCTAGCAGTGTTTTTGTGGATTCTTTAGCATATCTACATATAGGATCTGCAATGAAGACAGTTTCACTTCTTCCTTTCCAATCTGGATGCATTTTTTTTTTCTTAGTCTGATCACGCTGGTCAGAACCTCCACTACAATGTTGAATATAAGTGGTGAGAGGGGACATCCTTGTCTTTCTCCTGATCTTAGGGGAGATCATTCCATTGTTTATTATTCAGTATTGTCAGCAGTACGTTTTTCTTAGATGCCTTTATCAGTTTTAAGAACTTCCCTTATATTTCTAGTTTGTTGAGAGTTTTTATAAAAAACGGGTGTTAGATTTTTGTCAAATGCTTTGTATGCATCTATTGAGAGGCTAATGTGGTTTTTGTCTTTTATTCTGTTAACACGGTATATTACATTAATTGATTTTGGGATGTTAGAGCAAGCTTACATTGCTGAGATAAATTCCACTTGGTCATGGAACATATAATCCTTTTTATATGATGCTAGATTCAGTTTGCTAATATATTATTGAAGATTCTTTAGCATATATTCACGAGGAATATTGGTCTGTAGTTTTCTTCTCTTGTGCTGTCTTTGTCTGGCTTTGATATCAGGGTCTCATAGAATAAGTTAGGAGTGTTCTCTCAATTTTCAGGAAGAGCCTGTGAAGTGTTGGTATTTTCAAAATATTTGGTAAAATTCACCAGTGAAGCCATCTGGGCCTGGACTTTTCTTTTGGGGAAGATTCTTAATTACTAATTTAATTTATTTACTTGTTATAGGTCTATTCAAATCCTTTTTATCTTCTTGAGTAAGTTTCAATAATTTATATCTTTCTAGCTTTATTCATAACTGGCAAAACTTGGAGACCACTGAAGTTGTCCTTCAATAGGTGAATGGATAAACAAAATGTGGTACATCCATACAATGGGATACTATTCAGCAAGAAAGATAAATGAGATACTAATAACTACAAAAAGACACGAGGAATCTTAAATGCGTATTTTTAAGTGAAAGAAGCCTGTCTGAAAAGGCAACACACTGTTTGACTCCAGTGATTCAATACTCTGAAAAATGGAATACCATAGAGACAGTAAAAACAATGAGTGGGGTCGGCCCCGTGGCCCACTCGGGAGAGTGCAGCGCTGTTAGCGCCGAGGCCATGGGTTCGGATCCTATATAGGGATGGTCAGTGTGCTCACTGGCTGAGCGTGATGCAGACCACACCATGCCAAGGGTTGTGATCCCCTTACCGGTCAAAAAAAAAAAAACAATCAGTGGTTGCCAGTGGCTCAGGGGGCAGGTAGAAGAAGAATGAATAGGTGGAGCACTGGGCATTTTGGCAATGGTGAAACTATTCTGTATGATACTGTAATGGTGGATACATGACACTATGCATTTGCCAAAACCCACAGCACCTAACAACACAAAGAGTGATTCTTTGATATAAACAATGCTCTTAAAATTTTTTTAAATTTAAGTCCTCTTTTGTGTTTACTATTTTGTCTTAAAGTTTATTTTGTCTGGTATTAATAAAGCCACTCCAGTTCTCACAAAGTTATTGTTTGCATGATAAATCTTTACCATTCCTTTACTTCCAACCTCTTTGAATCTAAAAATGTGTCCCTTGTAGACAGCATATAGTTGGATCTTGTTTTCTAAATCCAGTCTGTCAATCTCTGCCTTTTGATTGGCGTGTCTAATCTATTTACATTTAATGTTATTATTTATATGGTTGAAACTATATCTGCCACTTTGATATTTGTTTTCTATATATGTCTCATGACTATTCCTCCTTTATTGTAATAAGATCTTTTCTTATGTATCATTCTAAATTTTTTGTTAATTTTTGATTATTTTTGTTCTAGCTATTTTCTTAATAGTTGCTTTAAATCTGAAGCACTTAGAGAGGCAGAGCTGGCATCAGGAGACCAGTTAGAGCTACCATATGTACTGTCTGTGCACTCCCCTGCCTGCTAGAACCACTGGCTTCTGGAAGCCAAACTACTCCAATCTTCCTCTTTGGGGATTTTGCTTAGGTCCCAATTTGGCCTGTTGCCTAGGTTCCTGGCTTCGATCTGAGCCTAATGGGCTGAGACCTTTTTGACCTGCACTCCTTTACACATCACTATCTCTGACCCCAAGGCTTCATGATCTTTGAGCAGCTCTACTCATTGCCAGAAATCAATGAGGAAGGTTCTTTTCTAGATGCAGAAAGCAAGGGCCTGATCAACTAGACCTGAAAGTTTCCTTCAAATTCTATTATTCTCTTACCACCTTAAAATAGTACTGGAAAAAATTTCTCAGACTCTGCTGTTCCCATGCATCATCTCATTAAATCTCTACAAAGTATCAGGTGTGTACTTTAAACACCTTTTTGGCCTTATTTAAGATAAATTATTACTGAAATTGTAACCCTTTTATGATGTGATTATTTAGTGTTAGATTTTTGTGTTATAAAACTACAGAATATCTTAAATATGTTTTCTGATAGATCTAGGACAGCAAATCCCTTCTGGATATTTTTCTCTGAAATTACACTGAAAGAAATAAACAGCTGTCAGGAGTATGAAGTCTAAACCATTAGACTGCTGACTCAGTGCTCTGGAAGTTACAATATGTCCTAGAATGCAAGTCACATGTCCTGATATTCAAGTACTCATTTTCTTTTTTGAGGGTCAACATAAATTGGTTGTGTGAGATTGAAAAGAGGACAGAAGCACAACCAGCCAATGCAAATGTGTTTGTGAGTAACAGCCAGCATTGCAGGCATGCAGGCCTACATAGTCAGACACACAGTGCACATGCAAAATAGGACTAGTACCTAATTCATGATTACGAAAGCCTGTTCTTGTCATAGTTGTCTTTATCCATTACAGCTACTGAATTATATAATTATTTATTGCTTTGTCTTGTTTTTCCCCCAAGACTCTATAAGACAGCTATAATGGAGACAATATTTTACAAATATAAAACCAATGCATTTTATCCTTAAAAGCCATATTTCATTCCAGCCTTTCTCATCTTGAAGTAAGTCAAAGGGTTTATTGCCTGGGGCAGAGAGGTATGTGCTTTCTTTGGCAAGACACTAGGTTTGAAATCTAGGCTTTTTGCTTTTTAGCTGACATTCAAATGGTCTAGGCCTACCTTGCTCCTTAAACCATCTCCTGCAGTGGATAGGAAGAGAGTCCTCCCATCCATCTCTGCTGGCCTGGGACTTTCTTCAATGGGATAGGAGGAGGACATTATAGAGGAACTGTAAAAAGAGCCTGTCTTGTCCAGTCTTAAGACGGCAAGTAAAAGAAGAGCAGGAAGAGTCTGGCGAGGTGCTCAGCCTGATGCAGGTACTGAGTGTCCTTCATGAAGCACCAGCAGGGAAGGGGTGCAGAATTCAGGGGCTCTGGAAGGAGCTGCCCTTGAGCCAAAGTGAGGTGGCCCAGCCTACTAAAGAGGACTGAGCAGAGTGGTCACCCAGAGGGTTTTCCGATTCCCATAAACATGACTGTGGTCTGAAAGCTGCTGGGCTGGCCCCGGGTGCATGGTGCTGCAGCAAGGCCAGGCTGAAGTAGTGCTGGAAGGGGTTACATGGATGATGCTACAGGCACCAGAGGGGTCTCAGTCAGTGAGATGAAGGAGAGGCTGGGTCCATTGGGGGCCATGCCCCACAAGAACGGTTCCTAAGCCTGCAGGTCCCACTATGAATCCACCAGCCCCAGGCCTAAGCTCAGAAGCAAGCAGGGAGTCACATATCCAGGCAGCCAAGAGCATCACGAGACCCAAAGGAAGCCACCGCACACAAGAATCCCCAGACAGATTTAAGCTGGGGGGCTGGACAGTGCCCAAGGGACTGTTTAAAGTATTGTGTGTGTCTGAAGTTTGAGTCTGATGGGCCACTTAGTTGGGTTCTGTTGGTTTATTTGCTTCATTTTCCTGCTAGCAATAGGTAGTACTTGGGGAGGGCAAGAAATTATATAAACAAAATAAGAAGCAACATTTTCCCTGCACATCCAAATTGTGGCAAATATCATTGTACGTAAGTTATGGGTGGACAGGAAGCATGTGCACCTGCTGTGAGCCCCTGATTTGTGTAGCCGAGAAATTAATGGAAGTGAGCTCCACAGAGGGCAAGAGAATGTTCATAAATGCCCACCCAGCTCCTGGTTCTTGAACCATTAGCATCAGGCAGCCAAGTCACATCCAGGGAAAGAAGGTGCTACTGTGCCCAGGGGCCTGTGGACCATTGCTCGGCTTTCCAGGAAGCCTGTGTCAGATAAACACTCAACCTCCTCAGAGCTAACATTTTCATGGGTGCAGATGATAATAATAATAACACACATTATTTTACTACACAACTAATTTTTTTTATTAGATTAACTTTTTGCCTGTCAATGTTATTGGAATGCAGTAACGACAGAGCATCTTCTGTGGGGCACTGCAGTGCAGTGAGGGGGACTGGGAGTCCTGGCACAGAGCAACTGCTTTCCCAGGTGTGCTGAAGACATTTCTCATTTTCCTAGCAGTCCCAAGACCAAGCCCGCATGAAAAATTCTTTTCCAACTGAGTCACACTAACCCTTTTTGGAAGCTTCCTAACCTTTGAACTAAGTGGATGTTCAGGAAGCTAAACAATATTTTCCTTTATACTGTATTGAATATATTTATTGCAATATCCGTTATTTCATCTTTTATTTACTAATCTCTGAAACAGCAGTGGTGAAGGCCTCTTTTCTATCACACTAGGTCAATTTGCGTTTTCCTTTCTGTCAAAAGCCTCTTGCTACATCAGTCACCCTTCTCCAACACTGACTAAGTCACTCCTTTATTTCCTGTTTTGTTCTCATATCTGTGTTGGTTTTTATCTCAACTCAGTTACCAGCAGAATGTCTAATATGCTAACTGTAATGATCTACCCTATCTGTTGGGATCAGAGGTCAGAGTCTGTTTGACATGATGGCCAGCAAATCTAGGGCTGTGGGACTCTTTCTTTTGTGGAAAAGAATGTGGTGGAAGTTTGGTAGGCTTGGAAGCCTTGGAATTGTTTGTCTTTGGTGTCACATTCGCTGGTCATAGCACTGTTTTGGAGTGAGCTGAGCTCCAGAAGCATTTGAGAGTGTCATCTCAAGGGGAATGCCAGACATTCCCTTTTCTGATTTTTTATTTAGAATTTTAATGAATCCAAACTCTGTAGGACTTCCTGGAGGCTTTCTGGTTGACCTCGTCTTCCACTGAGAGAATTTATCAAGCTACGGTACCACCTGGGGTGCACTAAACAGAAGGGCCACTCTTCCCACTGGAAAAGCCCAAGGGCAATCAAAATTCTAAAAAGATGAACTAAAACATATGGGCAGGGTCTGTTGTTACAGTCTATACACTCAGAAAAATGTTCAGAGAACTGATTGGCTGAGGTTCAGGTGTGGCTGCAGTGTTCGCTCTGCTGGTGGAGCTCAGCTATCTTACTGGAGCTCTCTCTCTCGGCATTCTGGGTGGGAAAATTCTTTGCTCGAAACTCTCCTACACATTACCAGACATTTAGCACCCTGGGCTCCCAGGCACCAAATAGCAGTAGCATTTCCCAGTGATCATGACAACCAATAATGCCCTCTACATTTTTGTTCCTTTTTGTCTTTTTTTTACTGACCGGCAATGGGATCGCAACCCTCGGTGTTGCGCCTGCACCGCGCTCAGCCAGTGAGCGGGAACCGGTCTCCACATGGGATCCGAACCCTCGGCGGGAGCGCCGCCACGCTCCCAAGCGGCGCACTCTCCAGTGCGCCACCGGGCCGGCCCTGCCCTCTACATTTTTGAATGTCCCCTTGGCGGTGGTACTTACTCCAATTAAGAATGACTAGCTGTAGCTAACAAGCATGAATAATTGATTTCAGAGCACTTTGTTAGAATTCTGTGTTTGTTTCTTTAGAGCAAAAGGTACATTTTTCAAGCTTTCCGTGAATTAGTAGAAATATTGGATCCTGCAGGAATGATGCTAGATTCCCCCTTGTTAGCCCTCAGTTGGTCTTCAGGCCAGCAGCAGCAGCATCCCCTGAAAGGTTGTTAGAAATGCAAAATCTGCCAAATCAGAAACTATATTTTAACAAGATCCCCATTTAATCCATATGTACATTAAAGTTTGATTTCAATGCTTCAGAGAACACCCTGGGCAATCTCGTGACAGCATCTTGTAGTTAGACTTTTTTTTCCCTCAGTAGCACAAAAGTTTTGGATCCCAACCTGCAGTAGTATAAACTCTTCTGATTTGAACTTCCTCATTGTGATGAAAGTAGAACCTTCACTACCAAAGAGCCAGCATGTTCCCCTGCAACAAGGGTCAACTGGGCTATAATTATGAAAAAGCAAGACTACCAGGTGATTTTAATAGTTTAGCTCTTATTAGTTATTCCTGTTAGTCAATGGTAGTCAAGGCCTGGAGTTGTGCCCAGGTGCTTACATTTTAGGGTAAAAGCTGGAAGCATTTGCTCATGAGCTATACTGCCCGGCATTGCCCACCTTTCCTACTTGTCACTGTTATTTTTAACCAAGAGTTTTTCCTAGCATAAAGAAAACCCTACTCATAACAACCACCCACTCCCATTTCCTATCATCTGCAGAAACAAAAATCCAAAAGGCCCCAAGACCACAAACATCCAAAGGGAACAAATAAAGGGGGGATTGTGCCTTGGCACTGCTAGCACGGCTCCAGCAAACATAAAGGGCTGCTTGTGCTGGCCTTGCTCACAGTCAGCTGACCACCAGACACTGTGAGCATCAGGAGTTCTGGAACCCTCCCGCTCCTGTCTGCAACTGGCTCAGCTGTGAACTCAGACCAATTACATGTTCAACGACCCTGTGTGCAAGCAAGTCTGCCTGGGTCCAAGTGAACACGACTTTGTTGATTGTGACGACTGAACTCCTATATCTGCCCAGAAGTTAGCGAACAGTTTGCAGGTTCTCAACAAAGAAAGAGATGGGCAATCCCAGCAAATTCGACTTGGGTTTATCCTTTTTTCTTTTAAATCCTGGATTTCAGGTTCCTGGCAAAGTAGATTTTCAGGCATATTTAGGTGAACTGCATCTCTTTTTTTTTTAGATCATTTTTATTGTAAGAAAATATATATCACATAGAATTTACCATTTTAACCACTTTAAGTGTACAATTCAGAGGCATTAAATATATTCACATCATTGTATCACCATCATCACCACCAGCTAGTTTTAGAATCAATTTTGAAAAAAAATTTTGCAATTCCAACAATATTCTACTCTTCATAATATATTTAGAAAAATTATGTTATTTTTATTTTTTTGTGTTTGACCAGGATATATCTGATTTATTTAATTTTGAAGACCTTATAACACCATTTGTGCACTAAAGATGAAAGGGTAATTATAAAGAAATATCTGGAACTATCTTCAAATTAAATGTATGCAAAGAACTATTTTTGATTCACTACTAATCCACATTGTTTCTTTATTACTACATATACACATTGCTTTCTCCTATATATAGCCTTATTACTAAGCCTGAAAAATCTAGGCAAGTACAATACAAACATTATTCAGTCATTAATTATATATGTGTTATTTTTTCATAAATTCGAAGCCAGTGTCCCATTTATTTTAATGTTTTAAAAACCATTACACAATAATAAATAGTTTTAAAGTCCTTAACTGTGTGGTGAGATAAATACTTTGCTCCTTTCATGTATTCTCAAATGTATTTCTATTTATAAAACTTGAACACACACACATTTTAAAGCTGTCTGACTTTATTAGGAAACCATTATATTACTTGGAGACAAAAGACCAAAATATTGGCACCAAAAAATTGCTGTCAGGAAAATTTAGGGTTGTTGTCTTAATAACATAAGACGTGATTAAGGGTGTTTGTGGCCCCTTGTTGTGCGTTGATAAGGCTGTGATTAAGTTCTCATTCTTTTTAATGGTCATAGCTTTTCATTATTCTCATCTTTTCATAGCCACCTTCCCCAACTAGTAAAAGCTTCACCCTAATTTGGGGTCTAAGGCACCTTTTTTTTTTTTTGTCTTTTATTGTGACTGGTAACGGGATCGCAACCCTCGGTGTCGCGCCCGCACCGCGCTCAACCAGTGAGCGGACCGGTCTCTATATGGGATCTGAACCCTCGGCGGGAGCGCCGCCGCACTCCCAAGCGCCCCACTCTATGGAGTGTGCCACCGTGCCGGCCCTAAGGCACCTTCTTATATAAGCACCATCCACAGTTCTTTAACCAGTTATATACACTTGCTTTCTACTTTCCATTTTGGCACACAAAGCATCAGAGTTTGCTGTATCTGGGCATTTTTTGTCACTTATAAGAGTAAACTCTGCCTTCAGCTTTTCTTGGAATTTGTGTATTACTGCTCTCCACTTCCACCGCCCACTGAATACCAACTATAGAGCGCACTACACTTGGTCGACTATTCTGGTAAACAGTGAATAGGTTATGAAAAAGTTGGGACAAGATAAACTCGAAGCACTGGATTTCCACAAGATCAAACTGAATGGTTAAGCCAGGTAAATGTTTAACACAGTTAACCCATTTGTTTGCATTATCAGATATTTTTAAACTTTCAGTAATCTGTTACGTAGTTTTTTCTCTTCTTAAGCACACTACACTGGGAAAGATTCATTTTATGAATTGTATGTTATACACAAACACATGTTTCTGGAAATCATGGCTTTATATGATCAACAAGTGAAGAATTTGAGAGGTGTTGAGCCTTGAGTCAAGAAGACATTCTTAAAATATCTAAATCTAAATGAATGCCATGTTCAGAAGGGAGCAGCTTTCCTTTCAGTGGCTCCAGAGGGCACACATCTGACCAAGAGAGGAGTCGCAGAAAGGCAGTACTCAACTTCACAAATAAAGACTTTTCTAGAATTTGGGGTTGTTCAGTAATGGAACAGGTCTCCTTGAGGAGGTTTGTCTCTCAAAATGCTCAAGCAAAGACCAAAGTACTACAGATCAGAACATTATAAAAGCAGTCTTGTACCAATTAGTTGTTGCCTTCACACCCTTTCGAGCTCACCTTGCTCACACCACCAGGGAGCTAAGGGCATAGCTTGAATGTCAGGTTTATTGCTGGCCTATGAAATAGCGATGGCCTCAGAGAGTACTTGGATTCATGTATTTTTGCTTCTGTCTGTGAGGTAGGTTATTTCTAAAATGGCCAAATCAGTTAATCCTACCCTGCATATGCTTTTGCAACGTATTTTTGCCAACGAAGAAATGAAAGCTCTTTCCCCTTCCCTGGAATATGAACTGGCCTTGTAACTTTCTTTGACCAATGGAAAACAGCGGAAGTGACATTGTAACTTCTTGGTCCAGGCCTTAAGAGGCCTAGCAGCCTAGCCACTCAAGCTGACCACACTGAAGCTGAGATGAGCTGATCCCATCAACCGTCACCCAAATTCCTGACCCACACAACTGTGAACAATAAAATGGATATTGATTTAAGACACTAAATGCTGGGCTGGTTTATTACACAATAGATTACTGAAAGAGATATTGGTATCTGGAAGTGGGATGCTGTCATAACCAAAACCTAAAACATCTGTCATTTGCTCCAATATTGAGTGGCAGCAGAGGCTAGAAGGGCAGTAAAGAAATTGTTAGGAAGCCTGAGACAGCAGTGAAAAAATTGCTATTGGAAGCTTTAAGAAGGGTGACCTGTGTTACACAGTGGTGGAATTTTGGCCACACTGTCACCTGCAGAGTTACGGAAGATAGAAAATGCAGCTAATGAACTTGTCGATCTGGATAAGGAAGGAGATTTTCAGGCAAAACATTGAAACCATAATTGTCTTCTTTTAGCTGCATTGATGAAGTACAGAAAAAGAGAGATGAACTAAACAAGAAACTGTTTAGTTTTTAGGCAGAATAAAGAAGAAATATAGAAGGCCCAGGATGGCATCTCTGCCAGCAGAACATTCTCAAAGTAAGAAATGGCCTCAGGGTAAAGATTAAATCAAGGGTTTGGCTATAAGATCCCTTTTTAAAACTCCTATACGATTTAAGGCAGCAGCTAGTAGACTTTCTCAAATGATAGCTGGACTTAAGAATCTTAAGGGCATTTTCCCACAGCAGCCTCACATGTGACCCAAGGTAAAGAGAAGCCCATCTTAGAAAAAATTATGGATATAGTCTTTTTGCCATAACATGATCCTCAGTAAGATTCATAGAAAACCCAAAACAATTTAAAGAAAATTATACTTGCTAAAGAACCACCAGCTCTAACTAAAATTAGCACAGATATTTCAAAACCAAAAGATGAAGACACAACAATCACAACAATTCCCTGAACTTGTTAAGACAAGTGAACAGATATGATGTAGTGGGGGGAGAGGAAGAGGGAGGGAGAAAAGAGGAGCAGGTAAAGGGACACGAAAATCAACTACAATGTATATTTAGAAGTTAAAATAAAAATAAATAATTTTTTTAAAAAAAGAGCTCTCTGAGCCCTCAATTTTTTATGGGCAAGAAGCATACTGAGAGCTACTTTTACTGAAAAGTAAGGATAAGTTAGAGGACAGAGACAAAAGCATAGAGAATGAACTCAAGAGCCTCAAAAAAAAAAAGAAAAAAAGAATGCATCAGGGAATCACTTCCAGAGAGCAGAACTGGACCCTAATTAAATAACATTTTCTGTCTGTGATAAATATGTGACTGGCTGCACTTCAGAACTGTAATAGACCAGTAACTACTATGTGCTTGCCATTCTCTCCCTTAGTCTGTATAACTCAAATGTCAGGAGATCCCAATAAAATTTCCTGAGCCCTTTGCTATGGGTGGTAGAAGACACATATCCTTGTTAATGTCTCTGATGAACACGAAGCAGCCCAGTTCTTATTTGCTCTGGTCACCTCCCACTGCTGAATTAGTTCAGTGGAAGGATTTTTTCACTATCCCACACATGTTCCTATTACACCCTGCATCACATAAAACAGATTTCCTTTCCTCAAAAGGACTGTCCACACTAGGCATGTGTATATAAAACAGACTACGAGAAAGATTAGAGGAAACAGTGAGGGTGGAGTCACCTCATATCTCCAATGTTTGTTCTTAAAAGGTCCCTTGACCATGTCTACCAGCTCAGTTTCCAGACTCCTGCCAAACAATTTGGCCCTCTCTTCCCCTTCTATTTATTCTCTGTCTTCCACCTCCAAATCCCTGTCCATTCCTTTGGAGAATTTAGCTCTGATTCCATTTGAATATACAACAGCACTGCTAAACAGAAATCTCAAACCCTATTCTCTCTCCCACTAGTCTCATTTAGGGGAAAAAAGAAAGAAAGATGGGCCGGCCCGGTGGCGCACTCGGAGTGCGGAGCTTGGGAGCACAGTGGCGCTCCCGCCAAGGGTTCGGATCCCATATAGAGACCGGTCCGCTCACTGGTTGAGCGCGGTGCGGGCGCGACACCGAGGGTTGCGATCCCGTTACCTGTCACGAAAAAAGACAAAAAGGAAAAAAAAAGAAAGAAAGAAAGAAAGAAAAAAACCCATAGATTTATTTCCCCACTAATAAGAATTATGCAGAAAGCAGAGGTAGATATGGACAATTTAGGCTCTATCTTTACCCCTTTCCATTACTTTTAGATAGCACTAAATAAAAATAACAGTTTACATGATAGGATTGAGGGCTAGAGGAGAAATTACTAAGAGAGATAAGGTGCTGAGAATCTGAAGTTTCACTCCACATAAAATTTAGTACTGTTTTAACTTTTTTAGATTATGATTATAAAGAAAATAATAAAATCTAAAATTAAGATAAATATCTGCTATTAAGAACAAAAATAGGATGGAATGGAAGAAGAGGCTGAGCTTCTCCAAGGTCACCACCCACAAGCATCAGACAATTGCTTCACTTTGGCCATTGATTTTAGTAGTTCAAGAGCTGAATAAATACCATACTGAAATGAAACTTTCTTTTAAACCATTGGCTTGCATGCTTATTTTAATTATACATTTTTAATTATAATATCTAAAGCTAGTTACAGCTGTATAATTTAGGCGTATTTATAATTTTAGCTCATTTGTATATGTACATATAAAATGTATTGTGCCATATAGGCAAAACTGTTGAAATATTGCCAACATTTTTCTTCGTATTTCAAAAACTAAGTACAGACTGTGAAGGGAAGATTAATAAACTGAACTACATGAAAATATAAAATTTCTGATCAAAAGACACACTAAAAACAGTGAAAAATCAGAAGAAAACATTTGCAACACAAACAGCACTCAAGGGACTAATCCAGAATATATGTATATCAACAAGAAAAAGACAATACAATACAAAAATTATCACAAGAGACAAATAGGCAATTCACAAAAGAGAAAATAGGAAAGTCTCAATTCCAATAATAATCAGGAAAATGCAAGTTAAAACCACCATGAAATATCATTTCATAATCATCAGATTGGTAACAACCACAGAGTCTCACAATACCAAGTGCAAGCAGACAACGTGTGGTAGGGTTCTATTATGGACCGAATTGTGTCCCCCCAGAGTTTAATTTATTGCGGGCTTGGTCCCCACTGTGACAGTGTTAAGAGGGTGGGAAATCCTACTGTGGTAGTTGAAAGGTGGGGTCTTGAGGAAGTGATTGAATTGTGAGGACCGTATTCTCATGGAAGGATTGACTCATTCTTGGAATAATGGAAGTGGTTCTGGTGGCTTTAAATGGAGAGTGAATGAGGTTAGTCTCTCTCTCTCTCTGCTCCACCATTCTCACCATGTGACACTCTGCATTGCTGTAGAGTTGTCTCACCAGATGTGTTCCCCAGTCTGTGGACTTCCCAGCCTCCAAAACTGTAAGCAATAAATATTGCTTCTTTATAAATTACCCAGTTTCAGCTATTTCTGTTATAAGTAATGGAAATGGACTAATACAGGTTCACTCTAGTGGAAGTATGTGGATAACAATCTGGAACTTTCTATCAAAGCTGGAGATGTGCACATCTCATGGCCCAGCAATTATACTCCTAGATCCAAAGGTAAGGGTCTCTTTAACCCGGTAAAATTTTTACTTTAATGATGGGGAAAAAAACACAGTATAATCATTAGCATATTGTTGAAATTTGGAAAAAAGAAATCCACCCATTATCCCACTGGGGACTCCAACTACTCCAAAGATTTATGCCCACAATGTATAAGCCCCTCCTTTTGAAGTTTTTCAATCCAAAATTCTATTTTCCTCTCCCTGGAAATCTAAATCTACATCCATTTCCACAAGAGGGTGGAAAGCAAAGGCTTTATATTCCGTACACTTCTGTAGTTTGATGTCTCAACTTTGTACTGTGTCTATGAATGACGAGGACACTGGTGCATTTACACTCCCTCGCCTCCCCTCCAAACATGACCATTCAATTTTATTGTTATTTTAATGTTCTTAAGTTGTCAGTGTTTATTGTATTTTCATTCTGTTCTGTAGCCCTAATCTGTAGATTATTAAAAATTAAACTTAATATGAGTATTTATAATGTGTTTATTAATTATTGTTGAAATAAGTGGTGTGATTACACCCCCCAATAAGGAAATGGAACTCTAGGTGTCCAAACTTCTACCAACCAAAGGAAAGTGCACCAAATATCAAAGTTCAACAGATTCTCTTTTGATTTCTTTTCGGCTTTCCCTGCTTCATTCAAGGCATATTCAACAACCACTGTTTCTGTTCTCATGTGGTCCTTTCCCCTGGCTGAGTAATATCTTTTGTGCACTTGGTGTATAGTCAACTTTCCAAGCCCTTGCATGGCTGACATGACTTTGTTTCAACCATGTTCAATTTAGCATTTTTCCTGAGAATTCTGAGGCGTTGCTCTGATGTCTTCTGATTCTTATCCTTTTGAAGATAACCTATTTTGCGATT
Source organism: Galeopterus variegatus (assembly GCF_000696425.1). Taxonomy (NCBI): domain Eukaryota; kingdom Metazoa; phylum Chordata; class Mammalia; order Dermoptera; family Cynocephalidae; genus Galeopterus; species Galeopterus variegatus. Next base: position 1,136,796 of record NW_007726147.1, read on the forward strand.
TCGAATCTTTTAGGATTCTCTCTTTATCTTTGGAGTTCTGAAATTTCTCCAGGATGTATTCAAGGTGTGTCTCCCTGCGCTCATCCTGCCCCCATGCCGTGGGCCATTGCAATCTGAACACTGTCTGTCTTCAGCTCAGAGAACTATTCACTTTTCATTTCTCTATGTTTTCATTCCCTCTTTGTTTCTAAAATTCTATACACTTAATTAGGGCTACAGAGCAGAAGAAAAAATGTAATAAACACTGACAACTGAAGAACATTAAAATAATAACATTGATTGGTGGTGTTTGAGAGGGAAGCCGAGAGGTAGTGTAAGTGAACCCACATCCTCATCTTTCACAAACATTGTACGAAGTTGATAAATCAAAGTACAGAAATATATAGAATTTAAAGCAGGGCTTTTCACACCCTGTCTCTAAAAATCCTGCTCGATAGCTGTTTAATGTCCTTGCTCTAAGCCTCATGTCTTTTCACTTCTACCTCATATTTTCCTTGTTGTTCTACTGTTTCAACAGATTTCTTCTCCAGCTTAGTCTTAGCCATAGCTGTTCAATCCATCTGCTGAACTTTTTATTTGGCAATCATATTTTAATTGGTAGGAAGTCTTTCTTGCTCTCTGGTTGGTCCTTTTTCATAGCAACCAAACTTGTTTTTGTGGATGCAATGTCCTAATTTTTCTAATTCTAATGAAAATTTTTAAGTTCTCATCTCTTCTCTTCTGAATTATTTTTCTCTTGAGATCAGTTGTTTGGCTTATTCACTTTGGCCTTTTCTTAAAAACAATTTTTTTAAATTGTGGTAAGAAATACATAATATAGAGTTTACCATTTTAACTATTCAGGGTACGATTCAGTGTAAAATTCAGTGGCATTAAGTACAAGAGTAATTCAAAAAGTTCACGGAAAAATACAATTAAAAGATAATAAAAATCTTTCAATTAACTTTTTGAAGTGCCCTCTGTATTAGTTCATTTCTGTTGCTTATAACAGAATATCTGCCTGGGTAATTAATAACGGAAGAAAATTTCTTACAGTTTCAGGGACTGGGAGGGAACACATGTGGTGAGGGCCTTTTCCTGGTAGTGTCTCTCCACAGCAACACAAGGTGTCACATGGAGAATGGCTGAGGAACAAAGAGCTAAACTGCTCAGTAGCTTTTCTTATAAAGTCATCAGAGCCACGCCCACACCCATCCATTAAATCATCAATTTATTACCCCATGAATGGATCAATCCATTCACTAAGGCACAGTCCTCACAATCTAATCACCTCTTAAAGCCCCCACCTTTTAATTACCATAATAGGGTCTCCCACCCACAACACTGTTGCAGTGGGCTTTAATACATGAAACTTTGGGGGACACAATTAAAGCCATAGCAGCCTCCTACATCCACAATATTCTGATATTCTACAACAATCACTGCTATCCATCTCCAGAAATTTTTCATCTTCCCAAAGTAAACCTCTGTACCCATCAAACACTAACTCCACATTTCCCTCTGGTAAATACTTAATAGATCTGCAACATAACCAGTGCCACTTTAGACAAGCCCAAGTACAAAATGGCACAACCCACCTCCTCCTCTCCCCTCCCCTCTTCACTTTATGAGAAACCTCCTGACTTAAACAGAAACCCCTTTTGCTTCCACAGGAGGCAGTTCTCCACCCCGATCCATATTAGCATAATGCCCCTCCTTGATGGTATCAGCCATCCCTTAAGCTCTTCCACTCCCATGCCTGGTGCTGTCCACCATTTTCAGGGCAGCCCTGGGCTGCCTGCCACTTTGAGCACAGCCTGGTAGATTTTCTTCCTTTAATAAAGCTTGAACAGTACCCGGCATCTTGGCTCACTTTCTTTCAACACTGTTCTACTTTTTTCTCTATGAATTTGACTATCATAGGTACCTCATTTAAGTGGAATCATATAGTATCAGTCCATTTGTGTTTGGCTCAGTTCATTTAGCATTATGACTTCATCACCTTGGTCTTTTTAATGTTGCTGGTTTTCATCCACGGTCTAGTGATTCTTTAGTGGGTTCGTCATTATGAATGAACAATCAGGATAGTTGGTAGAGGGTGCTATAGTTTCCCCACAAACCATCCTGTCAATGGGAGGCCTGAGTGTGGCCTCTGTACCAGTGGGCAGGGGTATTGCGACCCAGCAGGTTTGAGGATGGTAGGTGTGGTGATGGCAGGCAGCCCAGAGACTCCATGTGTGGCAAAGTTAGGAGGATCTTATGCTGGAAGATCGAGTACTTTAGTAGCCTCACATCTTTTTGTCCCATTTGGTGTCTGCTGTGAATGTTTTTGGAGTTATCCTGAAGCCCTGCCTGGCTTCTTGCTCTGATGCTATCCTCACATATCCTGTAGGCAGACTGTCTTTCTGCAAGGAGTTCTGATATTCTTTCACCAGTTTTGAATGCTCTGTACAAATGGGGAGGCAGGAGGGGCGGGAGCCCCACTGACCTTGCTGATCTGGAAATGCAGATCTTTCTTTTCATGCCCTGGTGATTGGCCCACAGGCCACACCACTATAGCTATTGTTTGATTTTGATCTTGGGGCTTTCCTTAGAGCTTCTGCTGTCCTAGTTGGGCTTTTTTTGTGCACAGAAAGGAATCCTTATAATTATTCTTTTAGTCCATATTATGTTATTATAGTTACTAATGTAAAAATCTTGTTTTCCTTAAACATTAAAGCTTAACCAAGAGCTCTTATTTCACAGATTTTATACTTTGAATTAAAACAAGAACAACTCTTCCCTTGCTCTTTTTTCATTCATACACTTCATGTTAAACATATTTACATATTTAACCAGTTGAATTCCCTTGGCTATTTCAAAGTACACTTTTAACACAATTGACCCTCTCCACATTTCAAATATACCAAGGGAGGGTTATAAATGTAAGAAACAAAAATCTTCCTAAGCATTTAAACCACTTTTGTCAATCTACTAAATCAGCCTTATAAATTTTGTAGAGAAAATCCTTTTAAGACTTTCAAAAATCATTAAAAAATTAACAGAGTATGCACAGGACATCATAATGGTTAAATTTAAACACAAGTTACATAACAGTACTCTGAGTTTTTATCTTTCCAGACATTATAAATTATTCATCCAACTAAGGAGAACAAGACAAGAGTATGAGATCAACTGACATTACAAGGTCAAAAGTATAGGACAGCGATATGATCTCCAAATGAAACACACTGGAGACCCCTGGGGCATAGGACCCCAGCAGCTCTGGGTTGGGCATCTTCTTGTAGGCATACTTTGTCTTTCATAGCATCAGCAGTTGCCAAATTCATGACTTTCAATTATATCAATTAGTCAATTGAAATTAACCAATTTTAATTTCTGACAATCCAGAAATTCCCCCCCTCCCCACCAAGAAATGACATGCCCTTAAATTACTGAGTGTTTCCCAGATCTTGGTTTTAATTTTAATTTTCTGTAACTGTTGTGTAAATTCCTGCACTAAAGTTTAAAATATTCTAATGAAATTTTGAGCCCCTTACTCAGCTGTAATTGCATCTTCTTTCTACTTTATCCAGAATAGTCGACTATCCAGGACAACTTATTTCTGTGTTATACCATATAAACGACTTGTTCTATTCCTTTTCTTTATTCATTAAGATTGTCTAATTCATACATATCAAAATCCCATATTAACAGTCTCTGCCTGAGTCTTAGAATTTCTAATTTAATTCTGTGTGACTAAAAGATAATTACAAAATATGCAAGCTTAGTTTCTGCTATTAATTTCTTGCTAGGCTTTCTGGGATTATTGGTCTATGGAAGCTGATTTCAGATTACTCATCTCAGTTTCCTGCTGTTCATTTTAGCCTTTCGATACATCTTTAACTCTGAAGTGTCTACATTTTTAAGATTCTCACATATCTTTAACAATTAGCACAATGCCTGGCAAATGGTATATGGTCAACAATTATTGATTGAATGGAATGGATGATTAAAAAGATCAATTATTATCTTTAGTCACTTGTACCTCAGTCATCCAAAAAATTTCAAGAGGAATTTAACATATGTAAGAATGTAGGCTAAGAGCATACAATGTTTCTTTAGCTACCTCTCGTTATCTTCTTGAAATTTAATACTTCCTATCAGCCACAGCATGAATCTGACCATCAGACTCACATTCTAAGCTTCCAATTGCCCATGATTAGTGTATAGAATTTTATCAAAATCCTGCAATAGATATTTCATTGTGCAGGGAGCAAATGTTATAACCAAGGGGTTTTTAATTACCAAGTGATTTGTGCTACTAACCCATGCCTGACCTCGTCCCTTCCCACCTCTTGACCAGTTTGATGATGCCAGACGTGGCTGTGGATCAAAAGAAGAAAACACCAGATGGTGTCACATCACTTAGAGATAAAGGAAAAACAAATGAAGCTCATTTGATAGGCTGTGTTACACTAAAATCCCTGGATGTGAAGGCTGGAGTCCGGATAAATTTTAATAATTTTAATAATTTACCTTTGAAACAAAACTAAAAATCTTGAAAAAACAATTGACACTAAAAAAAAAAAAAGGACAATACTTACTGATGAATAATTACGACCCATTATGGCAAAGATTTCAAACTGCTTGTCCGATATCTTCTTTCCCTTTCTTCCTTAGAAACATAACACAGATTTTGTTCAGAAGGAAAGTGTGCCAAGCTAAAAAGCTTTACTTACCAGCCTCCCTTGCAGTTAAGGGGCTGTTCAATGAAATTTAAAGAGAAGTCTTTGGTGTTTTTTGCAACTCTCTTTAAAGGGGGGCTGACTTGGATAAGAGAAGAGCCTATTTGCCCCATGTCTTTCTCTTTCTATTCTCCTAAAATGCAGACATACTGGCTGGAGCTCTAGCAGCCATCTTGTGACCTTGAAGGTGGAAGCATCATGCTAAAGAACTCGTAGCAGAAAGAAAGAAGTACCTAGGTCTTTCATGACTTTGTGGAGTCACCTTTCCAACCCTGGACTGGCAGACTAATGATCATTTTACATAAAGAGAGAAAAAAGCTTTAATTTGTTGTAAGCCACTATGATAAGTTTTCGGTTACTAGTACCAACATAATTTCTAACTGATACATCCTAAGATTGTGGATGTTTTTAACAAATCAAAGGTCAATTCACTTATAGGACAAACATTTTTTAAACACCAACTATGTGCAAGGAACTGGGAAAGGCATTGTGGGGAATGCAAAAATGAATCGGGCAGGGACCCTGTCTTCAAAAAGTCACTGTCTATTGAAGGAGATAAGACATGAACACCCACAGTAGTAACACAAGATAGAAAGTGAAAAGCATCACAGGACAGCTGACAATAAGATCCCGGCTTATTGAACAAAAAATAACTACTTCAATAGAAAAATAACTATTTTTCTGTTATTGTGTACAGAAATAGTCTTTTCAAGAGATTTCTGTGCAGGTTGTAAAATGAGCAAACTCAAAAAAAAAAAATGCATCACAGTGCATGGAAGAGAAGAGAAAAATGGTGCATTTCCTTGAGAGAAGGAGGCTCTTGTGATTGACAATTCCTTCTTTCTGTTTTCTACATAATTCATCCGCATTTAAGAGCCTCTAGAGGCCAAAAGTCAAGGATGCCATTAGGACTTTTGCCAACTCTTGACAGTACTTGAGCATTCCCACAGAAGAAATTCCTCATCTCTTGCCAATGAAAGCAAATGATTAAAGCAATAGTATAAGAGCTATTACCTCCACCAAGTGATAGTGGAACAACTTAGCTCTGGGACTAAGAGCCAGAATTCATTGCCCTGACCCTCACTTGAATCCATCCACTCAGAAAGCAAGCAAGTATGCCTGCCAGCATGCCCCAGATTCCCTGGGTGGTTCTGCTGTGTTACATTCCTGTTTTTATAATACAAAGACTATTTTTCTATTATTATGTACAGAAAGAGTCTTCCAGCCTTTTGAGATCTGAAGCAGTCAGCCTCTTTCCTATCACCAGTTCTTCACTGCAGTGAGTAACATCAAATTTTCCCAGGTGCACCTGCCTATTGGTAGGGGAATGTGACATATCTGAACATGTGAGCTCCAGATGGAACTTTACTGTTATCTATGACTCAGTTTACCTCCTAGAGCTATGGTTTTCACATCTTTCATCAAAGGAGTGCTCACTAGTAAATCTGCAAGACCCCTCTTGCCTATAAATCTATGACTAAATCTATAACGTCCTAGGAAATCGTCATGCACCCAATGAGTAATTCTGATGTTATAGTTCTAGTTAGCTCCAATTTCCTATAAAACCGCCTTTGAGGCTAATGCCCTATAAAACACAAGAAGGCATTTAATTTTAATGACCGTATATTTTATTTTTAGAAGTTCTGTCTAGTTCTTTTTCAAATTTACTTCATCTTTCTTGACACTAAAGTGTTCACACGTTATTCAACTCCTTGTTTTATAATTTTGACCTTTTATTAATGTTTATTTGTTATATTCTCTGAGGTTCTGAGACTCTAATCTTGCTGACTATTGTGTCTGTTAACTCTTGGTCAGGATGAATTGATTCCTCATGTTCTTGTAATTTTTTTTTTTTTTTTGTCTTTTTGTCTTTTTTCGTGACCGGCAACGGATCGCAACCCTCAGTTTCGCGCCCGTACCGGACCGGGACCGGCAACGGGATCGCAACCCTCGGTGCCGCCCCCGCTCCTCGCTCAGCCAGTGAGCGGCCGGTCTGTATGTGGGATCCGAACCCTCGGCGGGAGCGCCGCTGCACTTCCCAAGCGGTGCACTGTAGCAGTGCACCACCGGGCCAGCCCATGTTCTTGTAATTTTGGTTGGTGAGTTCACATTGGTGGGAGTCTCATTTGGTCTGAGTTTAGGCGTATCCCTCTAAAGAGGTTCTGTGTTGTTTCTGCCAGGTGCCTAGCAGTGTTATCATCCCAGGATCACTAATTCTTATGTTAATGTTTCTACCTAAGGGTTCCTGGTTCACATTGGTAATATAATTTAAGACACGAGACCAACATGAGATCCAACCCTGTAATTATGAATTGTCTGGGAAGATCTCCCCCCTGCTTTTTTATTCTAACCAGAATGTAAACCAAAACATACAAGCTTTATTTTTGTCTCCCTGTGCCAGTGAGTAAATTTTTTTCTAGTGTACCTTGTCGTTGTGGTCTAGCTTTATGCAGGGTCTCAGTTCAAGCTTCCTGCCTTGCATAGGCCCAAAGGCTCTCTCTGGACAGAACATTAAAATCAGAGCTACTTGACTGCTGAGACCAGTACATCCCTGTTGCCACCAGGGCAGCTGCACCATCAGTTCACCATAGCTCTGCTTGTTGATTATCTGTTGGTTGTATGCTCTGAGAGTTCACTTTACTTTCTTGCCAGCCGCGCAATGCATTTACAAAAATGTCCGTCATATCTCACCCATTGTTCTGAAGTCTGTTCTAGCAGGAGGACTTTCAGGTTACCTATTCCACAATATTGTTGAGCATGGTAATCCAAAGATACTTGTTTTAAAAAAACGAAAAGCAAACTTACACTCTCCCCTAAATTTAATGCATATTCAAGAATACCAGAAAATGTAATCTTGCTATCGCCACCTCAATTTATGTGATTCCATGTTTTCTGCTTTTTTTTTCCACCCACAAGTTTAATTAAGGTTGGAACTGTGTCTTTCTTTATGTTGTGGTTATTCATTTACAGAATTGTGAAGATCTTAAGAGAATGCATAAAATGTATATGCATTTGTTAAAGAAGAATTATAATTCATTTACCTATGTAACCAACACCCGGGATAATAAAAAGAGAATCACTAACACCTCAAAAACAACCTCCTCAAGGTGACCATTATTCTAACTTTTAAAATACTTATTTCCTTGCTTTCCTTTGTATTTTACCATCTATATATATATATATACCCCTAAACAATGTAATTTAGTTTTACCTAAAGTTGAGCTTTAAATGGGATCTATGGGATTATATAGTATCTTGTAACTTGCTTCTTTTACTGAACATTTTTGTGAGATTCATCCATTTTGTTCTCTCTAGAGGCAGCTCACTGATTTTAATTCCATTGTATGACTGTAACACAATCTAATTATCCACTGTAGTCTTGATGGACATTTGAGTTATTTTTAGATTTTGGCTTTTACACAAATTGCTCCTATGAACATTCTGGTTCTTGTGAATTAATGCACGTTTGCAAAAGTTCCTCTAGAGAAGATCATTAGGAGTGGAATTGCTGTAAAACTGCATGCACATCTTCAACACTTAGCAGTCTGGATCCAATCAGGAGATAAAAACTACAGTGATTTTAAACCACACAGGGGGAGTTTAATACAAAAAATGATTAAACTGTGATAAAAGAGTATCTATAGAAAATAAGAAAACTCTGCATGGTACACTAGGGCTGAGAGAGAGTTACCCAAGGAGGAATAAACTTGCAAGGGGGTTCCCTCCCCCAAACTGGCATTCATACCTTGTTGGAGGTATAGTTGAACCCACTAAAACTTGCTGGTGAATCTGGGCCTGGAATTCTTTTAGGAGGAACATTTTGGGCTATGGATTTAGTTTCTCTAATTATTATAAGTAGGAAGGATGAACATATGGCTGATCTTCCAAACTGAGCACTTTTGAGAATTAAAGCAGTTATGAAAATAACTAATAAGCATTAATTTATAGTAGGTGTAAATTGAGACTGTCCTGGGTGAAATGGGATATATGAGCACCATAACTATGTTTCCTATTTTTTATTATAGATTTCCTTTCCTTCCCGAATAAATTTTGCTAAGTTATATATTTTTTAGGAATTTTTCCATTTTGTCTAAATTATTGAAGTAGAAATATTTCATTTTAATTTTGTATTATCTTTTTAATATCTGCAATATTTCTTAATATATCTCCTTTTTGTTTCTAGATATTGGTTATTTGTGCCTTCTCAGTTTCTTGATCATTCTTGACAGATATTTTAATTTTGTTAAAATCAATGAAGCAAATTTAGGCTTTATTGAACCTCTCTATTATTTGTTTTCTGTATTTGTTTTCTATTTTTTAAATTTCTCCTTTTATCTTCATTATTTCTTTCCTATTGGTGTATCTCTAACTTCTTGAGATGAATGTTTAGTTAATTTTCAGACTTTTTGAACATACACGTTTTGATGTTATAAATTTCCCTCTCTGTACTGCATGTCATAAATTATAAAATTTATGCAATATTTTGTTACAATTCTGTTCAAAATATTTTGTAATATTTTCATGATTTGTTTTTGATGTATGATTGTTTTTTAATACCTAACACATAGTGTTTTCTCCTCCTAATTTTGGCTGATTTCTAGCTTAAATGTATTATGATCTAAGAACATGTTCCATATGATCTTAAGCTTTTGAAATGCATTGATTTTACTTTATGGTTCATTTAGTAAATGCTCTGTATGCTTGAAAGAAATATGTATTCTGCAGTAGTTAGGTGGAACTCTCACTATGTCAATTTCATTATCTTTTATGTCTTTGCTGAATTTTTATTTGCTTTTTCTATTAATAACTGAGAGATATTGTACAAAAAAAACACTCCATCTATGTTTGCAGATTTGTCTCTTTCTCCTTGAAGTTCTGTGAGTGTTTGCTTCATATATCTTGAGGTTATATATTGGGAATATACACATTTAAAATTGCCATATGCTCCCTGCAAATGTAACCGTTTATCAACATGAAGTGACCTATATTTCTGTAATTTTATTTTCTTTAAAGCTAATTTTTTCTTAACATAGCTACAGCAGTTTTCTTTGGTTTAGAATTTGTTGGTATGTCTTATTAATCCTTTAACTTTCAACTTTTCTATATCCTTATATTATATTTCCAACATGTTTCTTATAGCTAACATAGAGATAGAATTTGTCCTTATCAAGTCTGAAAATCTGTCTTTTAACTGTGGCATTTAGTTCATGTACATGAAATGTAATTATTGCTACATTTGTAAGGCTATGACATCACACCTATCCTAAAGGCACATTCATATTGTACGTAGGAGTTTAAATCTGCAAACATATTTTGTACCTTCTATTTGTCATACCTATTCCATGTTTTTTTCCTTCTCTCTTACCTTACTTTGGATTTACTATTTTAACCATTTCAACGTTTTCTCCTCTAAGTTACACATTCTATTTGTTTCTTTTAGTAGTTGCCTAGAAATTACAATATGCCCCCTTAATGTAATAAAGTCTTAACTTTCTCCTGCATAATAAAAGAAACTTAGAACATTTTAATTTTTTTATCCAATTTCCAACTTACAAACTATTTTTCAAAGTTTTTTAGCTATCCTTTTCTAACCTGTTAAGACATTATTATTGTTGCTGTTGTTTTCTTTTCTTTTGATGGCTGGCCTGTATGGGGATCCAAACCCTTGACCTTGGTGTTATAACACCACACTCTAACCTACTGAGCTAACCAGCCACCCTTATTATTGTTTTATTAATCGGTATTTGCTTATATTTATCCACATATTTACCAATTGCTTTACTCTTCATTCCTTGTTTCTCAAACTTACCATGTAGGAAAATTTTCCTTCTACCTAACATACATCATTTAGAATTTTCTCTAGTAAAAGCCTGCTTAGGACAAACTCTCCATTTTTGTTTGTTGGAAAATGTCTGTTTCACCATCATTCCTGAAAGATATTTTCAGTGGTTTTAGAATTCTACTTTGGCTGTTATTTTCTTTTGATACACTGAATATCATCCCACTATGTTCTGGTTTCCATTGTTGCTGTCAAGAGATCAGTTTAATTGTTGTTTCTTTAACATTAACTATCTTTTCTCTCTGGCTTATTTTAAGATTTTCTCTGTTTCTTTGGTGTTCTGCAATTTCACTATGATGTACCTTGGTGTGCATTTATTTTTATTTATCCTACACGGGATTCCTGGGGCTTCTTGAAACTATGAATTGGTCCTTTAATCAGTTCTAGATAATACTCTTGCATACCTGTTAAATTGTGGTTTCTGCCCCCTTTCTCCCTTTCCTGTCTTTCTGGTGCTGTACTTACATTAGACCTTCTCACTCTAGCTTGCATGTCTCTTAATCCCTGTCTCATATTTTCCATCTTTTTGCCTCTCTGTACTACTTCTAGTTTACTAAATTCTCTCTTTGTCTAAGTTTAATCTTCTTTTAAACTCGTCCATTTGTTTTGGTTTTAATTTTTTGTTTTTGTTTTTTGTTTTTGTGACCGGGAAGGGGATGGTAACCCTTGGCTCAGTGTCATCTGCACCACGCTCAGCCAGTGAGTGCACCGGTCATCCCTATATAGGATCTGAACCCACGACCTCAGCGCTCCCAGCGCCGCACTCTCCCGAGTGAGCCACAGGGACGGCCCTGGTTTTAATTTTTAACATCTTACTTTTAGAAGTTTTATTTGGTAGTTTCTCAAATACGTCTTATCATTTTTGTTGCCCTTATCATTGGTATGGTTATTATTGTTTAATCATCTGAGAGTCAGTTACAGGGACGATAAACCATTGCCCTAAATATTTCAGTGTGTATCTGCTAGACACAAGAACATTCTTTTATATAACCATAGTGAATGATCAAATTCAGAAAATTTAATATTGATATGATTCAATTATCTAATATAAAGTTTATATTCAAATTTTGATAATTACCTCAATGCTGTCTTTCATAGTAACTTTATTTTTACTTCTTTTGTTTTCTTAACTCTGGAGTAGTTGCTTGGCCTTTCTTTATTTTTCATAACACTGACAATTTTAAACAGTATAGGCCCATTGCTTTATAGACTATACTTCATGGATCATTTTTGGCAGGAATACTACAGGAGTGATGTACCCTTTTCATTTCATCATGTCAGGAGGCACATAATGTCAATTTGTCTCATTATTGGTGAGGTTAACTTTGGTCATTTGGTTAAGGTAATGTTTGACAGATTTTGCTACTGTATAGGTATATTTTTTACCCTTTATCATTTACAAGTAATGTATTGGGAAATTCTTTGGCATTACATAAATTATGATGTTCTTATAGTTTCCATCACGCATTTCTCAGTTTTCTTTATTTCTCTTAATATAGTAAACATAGTTATTCTATAAGCTGTATGTGTTAATTCCAATATCTGAAGACTTTGTGCTTCTGTTTTGATATCTGTTGTTTCTGTGGATCTCAATCATGGTAACTTGTTTCCTTGAATGTGAGAAACTCTTAATATGAACTGCTGATTTTTCTGAAAATTAAACAAGTTGAAAACAAGGCAATTATTAACTCCAGTTAAAATGAAAACTTGTATAAGGAAGGAAAATATAATTATGGTATAATACTAGATTCAACACTAAACAATTTTGAAATAGTCCCAATAAAAAATGAATGGATTTAACCAAAAATGTTCATGATCCACATGGAAGATATATAAATCTCTCACCTAAGGTTGCCAGCATTGCAGAGTTGGGTGGCAGAAGGGACCTGAGTGTCTCCTTACTCAGTACACAGACTTTCCTGGAACCTGCTCATTTTTAGTCTGGTAGCCCACCCTATTGTACCTGATGCCACTCTTTACTTGTTCTCCGGAGGAATATTCCTCCATTTCTAATGGGGTGATAGAGGATATCAGAGGGGAATAAGGATTTCCTATCCCAGCTCTCAACTAAGCCCTTTACCTTCAATGCCTGTCATCTCCCTCCACTTACATCTATCTTTCATGGTACCTGGTGCCTCCAATTCATTCCTCAGCATTTCTGTGGTTCTGCAATGCCAATGAGCTTACTTCTCCACGGCACTGCCCTGGCTAGCCACTTATGTGAGTCCCTTCCTTTCTGCTATCATTTGCTATTTCTTCACTGTTGTCCAGCTTCTGAAATGGGGTTCCAGATATGTCCATGTTTCAGTGAAAATGGAATTTTATTTTCCCTTTTTTTGTTCTTTCTGCTGGTTTTCAAGAATGGAATGTTTTTTTAATGTCACAGTCTTTAAATTGACAGTCTATACTGTTGCTACTATTTAAATTTTGGGATATAGAACATGAAAATCTGTGTTTACATGACGTGGAAGATGTGGAAATACTGGTTTAGCACTTCCACATGATAACAATAGGCTGGGGTGAGTAGTGGTTGCTCTTTTCTAAAAGGGACCTGCACCACTAGGCAGGGAGGTCACAGCTTCCACTTCTCTCTGTTGACTAACACCTGGCCTGCTTTGCTCATTGGGAGTAAGTGCCTTACCCTACCGGCATTTGAGTTTGTGAGCCCAGGTCTAAAGCATGACCATAGGAGTGGGTGCTGAGGTAGAATAGGGAAAAGGTTATCAGAAGAGATGAGGCCAGGGGACTGAGAGGCAAGAATGTTGGATTGTCCCTCCATGTTGATGTTGCAGCTTTAAAAAATTATGACAGAAGTAAAGTGGAGAGGAAGTCAGTAAATGATAATGAAGAGGAAAAGAAGGTGGTATAATCTTCAAAGGAGCCAGTTTTTAAGTTTTTTGCTTGTTTTTTTTTTTTTTTTTTTTTTTGGGCATGAGAAGGAGCAAGGAATGGTCTAGAAGAGGCAGAACCA
>NW_007726147.1:1150355-1158795 GCF_000696425.1 Galeopterus variegatus
TTTTAAAGGGGGCTTTTTTTTATTTTTTTTTTTTTTTTTTTTTTTTTTTTTTTTTTTTGGCATGAGAAGGAGCAAGGAATGGTCTAGAAGAGGCAGAACCAGCAAGGAGGAAACTCACCCCACCCTTTGGCCTTCCTTAAGGCTTGTTGGGTGCAAGATAAAATACCTTCTCTTATCAAGGCCTGCAGAAGGTAGCATTGAAACTGGACAGTCCAGCAAGAATGGGAGCTTAGGAAAATGTACGAAAGAAATTCTAAGGATGTAGAGTGGCTTGATGTTCACAGAAATGGTATTCCACAAGGCACAGTGATAGGATTGGGAGAGATGGAAATTGGGTCACTTTAACCAGAGATGAGCAGAGTTATAAGTCTGGATGGTGCTAGCTGACTAAAGGGGCTTGGACAATTGGTGGACACTGACGTAAACGAGGATATAAGGTGTGATGGCATTAGTCACAGGGATCTTTTAGAGCCATTCTATATAAGCCACAGTTGTGTGTGTGCCTGTATGTGTCAATGTGTATTGGGCCACTATTTAAAACATGCTTCTTACTGGGGGTGGTCGTTTTAAAAATTTGAAAGACCCTGTCCTAGAGAAAGGTGGGCAACAGATTCAGGTACTGTAATCCTGGATATTTTGCTTATTGGAAAGACTCTCTGTCTCTCTCGAGACTCCCATAGTGCCATAGTACAGCTCCCTCATTTTCCTATGAAACATTGGCTATCCTCTGAGAACTAACAGCAAGTTTTTATTTCTTTGACTTCAGAAAATTATGTCAACTTTCCAGCTGTAATATTTATCTACGCTGCATGCAAAACTGTATGGGTAGCTTGTCCTGTTCTTTGGAAAAATGCTTTATGAAAAGTCATGAAGTCTTTCACTTCGCATTCATGTCCCCACTCAAATTCAACAAATATTTATTGGGTGCCTACTATATACACCAGGCACTTTTCTGGGTGCTGGAGATATAGCAGTGAACAAAACTGACAAAGCCTGTTCACTTGATGGGAAGTTCTTCATTACCAATTTAATCTCTTTCCTTTTATAGTTCTATTTGGATTTTCTGTTTCTTCTTGTATCAGTTTCAGTCATTTGGTCTTTGTAGAAATTTTTCCAATTCATCTAGGTTACTGATTTACTGGCATATAATTAATCATAATATTCCCTTATAATCTTTTTTTATTTCTGCAAGGTTGGTAGTAATGTCTCATCTTTCATTAGAAATTTAGTAATTTGAGCCCTCTCTTTCTCTTTTGGTTAGTCTAACTAAAGATGTGTCATTTTTCATTGATATCTTCTAAAAATCAATTTGATTTTGTTGATTTTCTCTTTTACTTTTCTATTCTTTACTTCATTTATTTACACTCTAATCTTTATTTCCTTCCTTTTTCTTACTTTGGGTTTAGTCTGCTCCTCCTTCTAGTTGCCTAGGTGGAAGTTTAGGTTATAAATTTGTGATCTTTCACCTTTTTCAATATTGTGCTAACAACTACAAATTTCCCTTTAAGCATGCCTTAGTGAATCCAAGTTTTAGGTTATGCTTTTATTTTCATTCATCAAAAGTTTTTTCTAATTTTTCTTGTGATTTCTTTCTTTTATCTGTTTGGGAGTGTTTATTTAATTTCCACATATTTGTGAATTTCCCAAACTTCCTTCTGTTACTGACTTCTAGTTTAATTCTATTTTGGCTGGAGAACACATTTTATATAATTCTAATACTTTTAATTTTATTGAGGACTATTTTCATGGCCTAACATGGAAGGCCTGAAGAATGTTCCATATGCACTTGAGAAGAATGTGTATTCTACTGTTGTTGGATGGAATGTTCTAGAGATGTGTTGAGTCTAGTTGTTTTACAGTGTTCGAGTTTTCTATTTCCTTGTTGACCTTCTGACTTGTTTTATCCATCATGGAAAGTGGGGTGTTGAAATCTCTAATTATTATTGTTAAATTATCTATTTTTCCCTTCAATTCTGTCAGTTTTTTCTTCATATATTTTTGGGCTCAGTTGTTATGTGTATATATATATATGTCTAACTGTTGTGTTTGTTGTGTTTTCTTGATGAATCGACCCTTTTTTCAATATATAATGTCCTCCTTTCTTTTTTTTTTTTTTTTTGACCAGTAAGGGGATCGCAACCCTCAGCATGTTGTTCACAGTGTGGTCCACACCACACTCAGCCAGTGAGTGCACCGGCTGTCCCTATATTGGATCCGAACCTGCGGCCTCAGCACTACCAGTGCCACACTCTCCTGAGTGAGCCATGGGGCCGGCCCGTCCTCCTTTCTTTTTTTTTTTTTTTTTTTGCCGCAACCCCCGGTGTTGCCCCCGCGCCTCGCTCAGCCAGTGAGCGGGAACCGGTCCGTATGTGGGATCCGAACCCTCGGGCGGGAGCGCCGCCACGCTTCCCAAGCGGCGCACTATCCAGTGCGCCACCGGGCCGGCCCGCGTCCTCCTTTCTAATAATAATTTTTTTCTGAAATTCTATTTTGTCTAGTATTAGTATATCCACTTCAGCTCTATTTTATTACTGTTTGCGTGGAAGATGTCTTTTTATCTTTTTACTTTCAACCCATTTGTGTTTTTAAGTATGTCTCTTATAGGCAGCATATACTGGGATCATGGTTTTGTACCCATTCTGCTAATCTCTGTCTTTCAATTACACTTCAATTTACATTTAATGTAATTACTGATAATGTAGAATTTATGCCTGCCACTTTGCTATTTGTTTTCTATATGTCTTGTGGTTTTTTTTTGTTGTTGTTGTTGTTCCTCAGTTCCTTTATTACTGCTTTTTTGTGTATGCTACATATTTTCTAGTGTATCATTTTAATTTCCTTCTTATTTCTTTTACTATATTTTTAAATGATATTTTCTTACTGGTTGACCTGAGGATCACAATAAACTTCTTCATGTAAAATAATCTAGATAGGATTGGTATTAACTTGATTTCAATAGTATACCAAAATTATACCAGTGTAGATCCATTCTCTCCCTCCTCCTGTGTGATATTATTGTCAGACAAATTACATATTTATACATTATAAGCCCATCAGTAGTTCATAATTGTTGCTTTATGCAGTTGTCTTTTAAATCAGATAAGAGTGCTCAAATTAAAATTTTTTAATTTAAAATAGAAATTCTAGAATTTTAAATTTTAAAAATTAAAAAATTTAAAATATTTTATACTGTAATTTATAATCAATATGTAGTTGTCATTACCAGTGCTCTTAATTTCTTCATGTGGGTTGGCCAGTTAGCTCACTTGGTTAGAGTGTGGTACAAATAACACCAAGGTCAAGGGTTCAAATCCCCATACTGGCCAGTCACCAAGACAAAACAAACAAACAAACAATAACCCAAAAAACAAAAATACACGCAAAAAATTCTTCATGTGGATTCAAATTTCTGTCTAGCATCCTTTTATTTCAGCCTAAAGGATTCCCTTTGGTATTTTTAGTAGTCTGCTAGTGATGATTTCCCTCAGCTTTGTTTATCTGGGAATGCCTTCTTTTCTCCCTCATTTTAGAAGGATATTGTTGCTGGAGATATAATTCTTGGTTGACAGTCTTTTTCTTTCAGTGCTTTAAATATGTCTTCCCAATGCCTTCTGACCTTAATGATTTCTTTTCTTTTTTTTGTCCTTTTTGAGACCGGCCGCACTGTGCTCAGCCAGTGAATGCTGTGAGCGCACCGGTCATCCCTATATAGGATCTGAACCTGCGGCGGGAGCGCTACTGCGCTCCCAGCGCCGCAGTCTCCTGAGTGCGCCACGGGCTCGGCCTGTGACCTTAATGATCTCTGATGAGAAGTCAGCTGTTATTGAGGGATCCTTGCTGAAGATCCCTGGTATGTGATGAGTTGTTTTCCTCTTTCTGCTTTCAAGATTCTCTCATTGTCTTTGGCTTTCAACAGTTTGATGATTGTGTGTCTAGGTGAGGACTTCTTTTAGTTTATCCTACTTGGAGTTCTTTGAGCTCCTTGAAGGTGCAGATTAATATTTTACATAAAATTTGGAAAGTCTCAGCTGGCTGGTTAGCTCAGTTGGTTACAGTGCAGTGTTGTTATGACCAAGGTCAAGGGTTTGTATCCCTGTACTGGCCAGCTGCCAAAAAAAATTAAAAAGAAAAAATAAAGAAAGAAAAGAAAAAGAAAAATTTGGCAAATCTTCAGTCATTATTTCTTCAGTATTTTTTTTTTTTTTTTGTATCCCTTTTTCTCTCTCCATTCCTCCTGGGACTTTGTGTATATATTGGTATACTTTACAATTTCTCCAGAGTTTCTATTTTAAGAAACTTCTATTTATTGACATTATCTATTTGGTGAGACATTGTTCTCTTACTTTCCTTTAATTCCTTAGACAAAGTTTTGTTTAGTTTTATGAACATATTTATAATAGCTGATTTAAAGTCTTTGTCCAGTAAGTCCAATGTCTTGGCATCCCCAGGGACAATTTCTATTCACTGTTTTTTCCCCTGTATATAGGCCATATTTTTCTATTTCTTGACTTGTATGGTTTTTTGTTGAAATCTGGACATTTTGAATAATATAATGTGGCAACACTAGAAATCATAACCTCCTCTTCACCAGGGTTTGTTGTTTCTGTAAAATTTGTATTCTTTGTTGTATGTGTCCACTGAAGTCCCTGCTCAAGTAGTTTAGCACTCAGCTAATGATTGGACAAAGCTTTTCTTAGATGTTTTGAACCCATAAGTCTCCCAGCCTTTGTTGAGAGGCTTTGTGTGTGTTAGGGCATACTTTCAACATTCTGGTCAGTAGTTTCCAACTCTTTCTGAGCCTTCACTTTCTGCTTGCACTAAACCTCAAGGTCAGCTGTAAGAGAGAGATGAGGGCTTTCTCAGGCATTCCCTGGACATGTGCACAGTCCTGAAATTAACCAAAGGCTTACAACAATCTAAGGAGTGCTTACTAAGAAAAATTACCGAATCTTGATAAGAACAGTGAGCTTCGTGGCATATTGACTTGCACAATTCCCACCCCCTTCTCTCCAGTTCTGCAGTAGCACAGTCCTGCATATGTTCATGACATTCTGGATTCCCAGGAATATGTCAGAGCATTTCAAGGAACCCTATGAACTCTCACTTCCCATTTTTCCTTCTAATATTTTTTTGGTTAGCCTCTCGTTAATCCCAACTGGTTTTACCAACTCAGGTAACTGTGATGTTAAACAATTGCTACTGATTATTTTTGATAAATGCCTTAGAGATAGGGCTGTTTTCATGGAGCAAGTTCTGATCCAGGTCAAATGAAGACAAGCCCTGAGGATGGAACTTTTCAAGGTACTGCCAGACAGGTCAAATAATGACAATTTTCTGAGGATGGGGCTCTTGAGGAGATCTAAACCATTCTGCTCCCTCCAGTGGCTGCTAGTCTGCTGATTTTCAAAGCTATTGTAGTTACAAGGCTGTTGGTTTACAAGGCTATGGCAGAACTGGAGAAAAGGGGGTGGGAATTGGGCAAGTCAATATGCCACAAAGCTCACTGTTCTTATCAAGATTCAGTAATTTTTCTTAGTAAACACTCCTTAGATTGTTGTAAGTCTTTGGTTAATTTCTAAAGTTCTGACAAGGTTGGTTTTGATCATTTTTGCCAGTGTTCTCCCTTTTATGGGGAAGCAGACCTTCTACTACTTGGAGGTGCTTCTCACAGGATAATTTTTATCTCTCTTTATCCTGAATAGGTCCCCCAGCCTCCAGTTGTCTAAATCCTTGAGTATAGTATTTTCATCAAATATCCTGCACATAATATGATCAGGTGATGCAAAAGGCCAAATACACATAAGAAATGGTGAATACATAAAAATAGACCTTCTTATGGGGCTGGCCCGGTGGCGCACTGCTACAGTGCGCCGCTTGGGAGTGCAGTGGCGCTCCCGCCGAGGGTTCGGATCCCACATACAGACCAGTTCCCGCTCACTGGCTGAGCGAGGTGCGGGCGCAACACCGAGGGTGATTTTTTTGTTCTAATCTTATGTGTTAATTGATTTAAAAATGAGGCATTTTGGGCCGGCCCGGTGGCGCATTCGGTAGAGTGCGGCGCTTGGGAGTGCGGCGGCGCTCCCGCCGAGGGTTCAGATCCCATATAGAGACCGGTCCGCTCACTGGTTGAGCGTGGTGCGGGCACGACACTGAGGGTTGCGATCCTGTTACCGGTCACGAAAAAAGACAAAAAGGAAAAAAAAAATAGACCTTCTTTGCTACCAAGTGACTGTAAAATCATGTTGGAAGCCCAAACCATAAGGAGATTTTTTTGTTCTAATCTTATGTGTTAATTGATTTAAAAATGAGGCATTTTGGGCCGGCCCGGTGGCGCATTCGGTAGAGTGCGGCGCTTGGGAGTGCGGCGGCGCTCCCGCCGAGGGTTCAGATCCCATATAGAGACCGGTCCGCTCACTGGTTGAGCGTGGTGCGGGCACGACACTGAGGGTTGCGATCCTGTTACCGGTCACGAAAAAAGACAAAAAGGAAAAAAAAAATAGACCTTCTTTGCTACCAAGTGACTGTAAAATCATGTTGGAAGCCCAAACCATAAGGAGATTTTTTTGTTCTAATCTTATGTGTTAATTGATTTAAAAATGAGGCATTTTGGGCCGGCCCGGTGGCGCATTCGGTAGAGTGCGGCGCTTGGGAGTGCGGCGGCGCTCCCGCCGAGGGTTCAGATCCCATATAGAGACCGGTCCGCTCACTGGTTGAGCGTGGTGCGGGCACGACACTGAGGGTTGCGATCCTGTTACCGGTCACGAAAAAAGACAAAAAGGAAAAAAAAAATGAGGCATTTAAATAGAGGTACAAGAGGGATGCACTGTGGAGGGAGGGGGCTAACATTTGATAATTCTGCCTGGTGGGTGCACAGGTGCTTGTTATGGCACTTTTCATGCATACGTACAGCATATATATGTACACACACACAAACAGACAGTCCTTGCTTTGCAGGTTCAGATATGCGTAACATCAGCTACTATGGTTTGGTTAAATTACACCAGTCTTTCAACAATATGTTCAAATTTCAGTTACCATGGCACACTAACTGAGCAAACGCATATAGTACGAACTTTGCTGCTAGCTCTTTAGTCCACAAATCCCTACGTAAATAACAAATGTCCATCATAATCAGTGACCAATCACAGCAGTTCTTTCAAAGTCATCAGTGATTGTTCATGCCTATTATTCAGTTTAGGCACTGACAGCAAAGTGCGCAGTTGTGTTGCTTCTTTTCTCCCAGTGATAAACCCACACAGCATTGGACAAAAATGGGTAATTGAAATAGAAAACTGGTCAACAAAAATGAAAGTGCAGCAAAGAAAACAATGACAAAGATGCAATTGAAGTGACATTTGAATGGAGTGTTAATGTATGGGAGAAATGGGCAACTGTGAGCATGTTGGCTTTCTAGAGACTCTAGATAGGAGGGGTCTTCAAGAAGTTCATGGAAAGATTTGTATTATCTTTTAATTCCATTTTTCCACAAACTTTTTGAACTACCCTCATATGCAACCAGTGAAACTAAACTAAATGCATATTGAAATGAGGAAAATAGTAGTGACAAAAAGGATGTGGATGTCCCAAATGAAGTGAGGCTGACAAGAAATTTTTTCATTAAATGAACTCTCTGAGATAGTTCACAACATTGGAAGCACAAAGGATAAAATGGTCAGAGTAATTCAAATGTGATGCTTTGCCAAGGCACAGACAAAATGTTCCCTCGGTATGTAACAGTTATACCAGGAGGAGAGAAGCATGTTCAAGTTACTTGGTTTTTTTTGTTTGGTTGGTTTATTTTTTTTACAAAAAAATAAAACACTTTCTCAATGTTTGTAATGCTTTAAATTGCATCCTATTAAATTATTCGTTTTTCTACTCTTTTCATTTCTCTTTACATTTGTAACCATCAATTAAGCGAGTTTTAATGTTTTGGCAAAATTATTAAAGGTCATGGAGCAATCTCAATTTTTCACAATGATTATGAAGGTAGTTTCGCATTGCTCACAGGCATTTCCACTGTCCAGAACTACCGTGCAAGTGAGGACAGCATATGTATATGTGTATGTACTACTATATATATGGCATGTATATGCAGTATATAAAAATCGTCAGACACTTTAGGGTAGAGCACGTAAATGATGGTTACAACCACTAAGCGGTAATTATAAATAAAAAATGTTTTTTTTCTGCTCTGGAAGTATATCGTTGGGATTCTTTGGGGGTATAAACGGTTAAAAACGAACTCCTGTCAGTCGCTGAAGAAACTGAGGTACGTAGGGCACAGGCGGTGCCGGCAGCCGGGCCTCGCCCCCACAGCTCCCGGAGCGAGGGCCATGCCAGCCTCGCGGCCCGTGAGACCCGCCCCCCGGCCCCCGGGGGCTCACCGCGGGGCCACGGTTCGCAGGGTGGAGGGGCGGTGCGGGCGGCAGCGGCGGGA
>NW_007726147.1:1159315-1185759 GCF_000696425.1 Galeopterus variegatus
GCCACCGCGACCCCAGCGGTGGCCAGCCGTGGCCAGCCGCGCGTTGTGCGGCAAGGGAGGGGCGGGGGCGCGGGGTAGCCGCAGCCGCGCACCGGCCTTCCGCCTCCGTCTGTCCTCTGAGCCCCATTCCAGCGAGTTCTGGCTCAGGGTTGCAAGCCTGCTTTCTTGGAAAAAAAGGAATTGCTTGCTGAGCGAGCAGTTTATTATCGCTGTATGCGTTTGAAGTTGCGAGATGATAATTGCATTGTCAGGGACTGTATCTTATCTGCATGCGTCCTGGTTTCTCCGACCTGGAAACTGTTATCGAGGTAACGGGAAAAGAACACCCTTAAACAAAAATGTCTGGAAACTATCCAGCTCTGGTGTACATAGTTAATTATCGGATGGTGTATTGCATTTTATTGGCATTTAAATATGCCGTGTGGAATTCCAGTGGCCACCTAGGCATTCCATTGAAGCTTAGGCTTAAAATTCCATCATAAAAGAAATAATCAAGTAAAGGGAAGGTGACTACAGAAAAAAGATGCCAGTAGTGATACTCAGAGGTCATCTTAATTTTAAAATTAGTGGTCAGCGTGGTTCGTAAACGTTTTATGCAATTCAGTTGAACATAGTCTAATTAAATGCTAACGTTGTAGAGAAAGGAAGTGAGGTTGATTTTAGGTATTTAAGGAAAGTAATTTCTGCTGTATAAGACAATATGAAAGAATAATCCAAGATATGTAAAGATTGATAAGCCAAGAAAAAGATGGTTTAAAAAGAAAAGGAATCCCAATAGAGAATTTGGGAGGAAAGACAACAAATATGGGCAGCAAAGTTCAAATTTCAGCCATGCCACTTACTGTGTGACCTTAAGCAAGTTATTGGAGGATCTGTTTTCTCTTGTTCATCTACCTCATGGGGCTATACCCAGATGAGCTCTGATAATGAATACAAAGTGTCTAACAGTGTGGCTGGCTGAATAAGGTGCTTGATAAATGTTAATGTCTTCCTCCCTGCCCCTCCCCCATTTGTTAAAAAAAAAGAAAGAAAATTTATTGTGCAAAAGGTATTTTAATTTGATTAACAGCAAATGACAACACCTTGAAGACTAGACTGGAAAAGTTGGCAGCAGTTGAATGAAGAAATGTCCGTGGTGGAAGATTTTAGTAAATAAATTAAGAATCTGTCACTGCTGTGAGGGAGGAAGCAGTAGCATTTGAAGATGACTTCTCAGGTTGATGGTATAGAGGGGGAAAAGGATGCTGACACCAACGGTCTTATCCCCCACCCTGATTTTCTCCTGACCATTTATTAATATCTAACACACTATATAATTTACTTATTTTTCATATATATATATATGCCTCTCTCCCCACTAGAATGTAAGTTGCATGAGGGAGGGCTTTTGTCTGGTTGGTCCATTGCTAAATCCCCTGCAACTGGAATCTGGTACAAAATAGCTTCTCAATAAATATTTGTTGAATAAATGAATTCTTAATATTGCAGGACTGAGAAAGAATGTTAAGGAAATGTTTTCTTGATGTTCAACTTAAAAATTAAGATGTAGGAATAATATTTCAGGAGTTATTAGGCATGAATATTAGCAGTATTGGATCACAGAGTTAGGAAACTAGGAGCGCTATTTCTAAGAATACATTCCCCAAACACAGAATTTGTAAAGAGAAGACACAAGGCAATGAAGTCCTGGTAACTTTTATACTCTAGCAATTCACGTTTGAGGCAGGCAGTGAATTCAGGCCAGAGGTAAAAACCATCCAACCTGGATCTTATATCTTGGACTGGAAACGGCAGGGGGATTTTGTTGAACTTTTCTGTAATCTTAGATTAGTGTTTCAGAATTTCCACTCAGTGTTAATTTGCAAATGTTAATCTAGTTTCTACAGTGGCAAAATGAAGAGCATACTCTACAAAAACTCTGGAGTGAGTGGTACTTTTAAACATAGATGTATAATCCTTTATTTTTTTTAAATTAGACAGTGTTGTACCGAGTGATTCATTTATCTCATACCGTCTGGAATTTTGTTCTAGATAACGTTTCGTTTTGCCAGTGTTGTAGCAGCTGCACGTGGAGATTTTGAGACTAGAAGAGATGAGGATGTAGGTCCTGACTCCGAAGTGGTGGGTGGGAAAGAGCAGACATCCACAATGTGTGTCAGACCTTGGAATCCACCTGCTTATGTGCATTTACAAAATGTGATGTTGCACTATGAAAATTGGCTGTGTCATATATAAAGATTTATATGAAGATGTTTATGAAAATGTATGTGCTCTCTGTCCATGATTCTTTTTCTTTAAATTATTGTAGTCTGTGTGGAAAGACTGCGTGCCTGCAAAGCTTGAGCCGGTGTAAAGCGGTTGAATGATCTTGTGCTTTGTTCTTACAGTAGCATCTAGTTTGGGCATTTGTGCCCATCAGCTTTCCTTTGTGCAATATCTTCTGTCTTTCTGATTGGCTGCAGATCCCTTAAGGAGTATTATATTTGCAAACCAATTTAGGTGGGAACTAAGGCAGACAGTGAAACTCGCATCAGTGAAGCCTGTAGGAACCCTCTTCTACTTGTCTCCTTCTTTTCCAAGAAACTTAGAAAGTAGGAGTGCTTGCAGTGTCTGGTTCTGAATCATTATGTTTAGGAGCCCAGGATGAAGGCCTGTTACCTCTACCTGAGGTGGATGTAAATTCGTGTAGCCTGCGGTCCTCCTTTGCGGGTCTCCTATAATTGCCAATGATGAAAAGAAGCAGTGGGGAACTGTATTTCCTGTGGTTGCTGTAACAGATTACCACAAATTTGGTACTTTAAAACAACAGAAATTTATTCTCTCACAGTTCTGGAGGCCAGAAGGCCAAAATCAAGGTGTTGGCAGGGCCACTCTCCCTCGAAGGCTCTCGGGAAGAATCCTTCTTTTCCTCGTCTTGCTTCTGGTGGCTCCTGGCATGCTTTGTGTCTGCATCCATCCAGTCTCTGCCTACAACTTCACATGGCCTTCTCCTCTGTGTCTTCTCTTCTGTCTTTTATAGGACACTTGTCATTGGATTTAGGGCCTACCTACATAATCCAGGATATTCTCATCTCAGGATCATTAACTTAATTACATCCATAAAGACCCTTTTTCTAAATAAGGTGACCTAGATAAAGTGACATTCACTCTGCTGGTCAGCTGGTGTGAGGCCCAAATAATATTTTATGTGAAATGTTAAAAATATTTTTATAATATTTTATTGTTGTCAACAGTCTTGATTTTTGCACCGAGTGCTTTTAAGAGTGTTGACACTGATCTTAGGAGAAAAAATGGATATTATTTCATTTTCTTCATACTTCTAAATGTATTTTTCCTGGTTATTCGATTCAGTGATTATTGAAGGCCATGCAATGTTAATGTATTCATTCAGGTAGTAGTAGAATATTCAGATTCTGAAAATAATAAGAGCGCCATTCATTGAGCTATTACTTGTCAGATCCTATGTAAGTGCTTTCCAAGCATCCTGTCATTTAACCTATGACTCCCCCATGAGGTAGGTGCTGTTTTTTCCCAGATTTACAAATGAGGTCATTGCCTTGCCCAGAGTCACACAGCAGGTTTTGTGCCAGTTGGGGTTAAAAAGAAAATTGCACAGGGAAATGACAGTCTAGAAAGCAAATGACTGAAAACAGGTATAAAACTGGGAAGTACCCTGAATAGGACATTGTTTCTCCAAAGGTGGTCTGTGGCCCACTCATGAGTCACTGAGGTCCTTCTGATGGGACATGAAGGGTTCTAGTATCCAGGTTCTTTTCGTAAATTTTTTAATGAGCAAATTATAGGCAATGACACATTATTATTTATAACTAGGGGCCATTTACTATAAAGTGAGTTATTAAGGTTTCTGGAGTCTGGTTCTTACAAACAAAAATTAGAATTTTACTAGCTTTTAGTGAAGTATCCTTCAGAAGGATTTGGTATCCTTTTGTAGCCAGCTGCCCTACCACACTTAGCAGCATCTCAAAGGCTCCTATTCTCATACTTTTGGGCAAGGATGCTTTGCTATCACTCATTAGCATTGTTTTGAGTTGGTGATAGCTGTCAGTTGCTGATATTTTAAAATTCATATCTTGTAGAAGGATTATTAGTTGTGACTTTGTTGATAGCTTTACTAGTGTAACTGCTTTGTTTTTACCATCTTGATTATTTACTGTCTTGATTATTTATTTTTGGATAATTCTTTGTTTTATTGAGTTCTTTTCCTCTGGAAATTAGGAATGGGTGAAGTAGATGAAGTTGGGAGCTGTTTGTCCTAAATGGGCCATGGTCAGAAATGTTTGTGAACCAAAGGTCCTCAGTTATAAACAAAAAGAGTGAATACCCAGTGCCCCCTGGGGAAATCAGCCTTTGCAAGGGTGGGGACTAGAAAAGCATTCCAGCAGAGGGAAGGGTATGGGAGGGATGGCTGGAGAATGTCAAGAAGTTGTGTTGCATTGCTGTGTGTGTATTTTGGACTAGTGAAATTTTAGATTTAAAGGAGTTGCTATGCCATGTCAGAGGTACAGCAGCCCATGTTTGGCCTGCAGTCAACAGAGAGCCAAACAGATTTGTAAGTGTAGGTGTGACATGATCATTAGGGTAGGATTGGCGTTTACCTTTCCCCTGGATGTCCTCGAATGGGGGAATATGCACACAAGCGAAAGGGACTAAATGTTAAACAATTTACTGGGTTGTTAATAATATCTGGGCAGGTTCCAGCTATTACCCAAATGAGGGCCTCTCTAGGAAGCTGTGCTGAAACAGGCCACATGAGCCTACAAGCCTAGGAGGGGGTGCCTCTTCCCTCCCCTCAGAAGTTAAGGGGGAGGCGCCTACAGTGTAGAGCAGGCCTGTCCTAACAGCGTCAGGTGAAGAGGAGGGAAAGGGTAGAGCAAATGGGGGCCTGCCTCCAGGGACCAGGTCTGCTGGTATGTGGGTATCTTGTGGGGGCAGGAAGTGGAATGAGGGGTGGACTCTGGCTTTCTGCCTTTCATGTACGTCAGCCATGCCCACAAGTATACTATGGTCCCATGAGAGAAGTTATAATGGGGGGAGGTGGAAGGAGGCAGAAATTTTCTCCTTCAGCTGCCCTGTAGGAATGATAAAATGGAATTAAGAAGAAGAGAACTTCATTGTAGGCTAAATACTGATTTTCTCATAGTTCGAGGGAATATGTACAATGTGCTTTTATCTCAGTTCTTAACTATGTTTCCCTGTCATCAGGGGCCATCCCCCTAAATATCTGGGGAATAATCCCCAAAGTCTG
The DNA here is from genome assembly GCF_000696425.1 of Galeopterus variegatus. Taxonomy (NCBI): domain Eukaryota; kingdom Metazoa; phylum Chordata; class Mammalia; order Dermoptera; family Cynocephalidae; genus Galeopterus; species Galeopterus variegatus. The sequence goes on from NW_007726147.1 coordinate 1,164,582, forward strand.
AGTTATGCAGTTCAGATCCACATCATCAGGGCTGGGGAAAGAGTGGTATTTGGGGATTTAAAAAATTCGGTATGCTCCATGTCTGGTGGAACTGGCTTTGGTGGGATTTTTGTACAGCTCTTCTTGTCTGAGTTGTAGATATGCCTCTGTATTCTCATTAGTGTGCAGCAGAAAAATGAACACATGCACTCTGTCCCCAGGACAACTATTAATTCTCAAAGGCAGTAATAAACAAGAGAGAAGCAATGTCTTAAATTCTGCTATACCTACAAGACCACTTCTACTTACGCTAAAAGTGTAACATTCTGTATTATTATCTGGATCACTGTTTATTCTTTTCTTTGTTCCTCACGAAAGAAGGGGGGTCATTACTGAGCCATATATCTTTTAACAGTTGACCTCTTAGCTTCACAAAGACCTGGTCAAAGCTTTACAGTTACTGAAATTACTCTGTAGGAGCCTGGTTAGATTCTTAGACGGTCTCATCCTTCTGTGGAGTCTGTGGGCGGGGTGAGTCCAGAGCTGATACTCTCACCTGGTGTACACCAGGTTGGCTCTACTTGTTACGAGATGTTTTGTTATTGTCCTGGTGGGGAGGGGGTGGGTCCATTCTTCTAGTTACATTTATGATCTTTTTTTTTTTTTTTTTTCTGTTTTACTTTGTCACTGGTTTAGTATTACATTGAGTTAACTCTGATAAATTTCTTGGCTGTTAGCCATTTATAACATTTGTTTGATATAAATCCTTGTTGCAGACTTTAGATTTTAGACTTTTGGGTTTGGAAAAAAGGGAAAATGGTGATGCTGTTCTAAGTCAGGTGAGAGAAAAACCTATGAAATCTACTGAGTAGATTTCATCAAAAAACGTTTATATTACATTCGCATTAATTTCCTAAAATATGATCACACCACATAACCAGTGCTATCAAAATAAAGTGAGATAGAAGAAATGAAGAGGAAAAATTGACTTGTATATTATTTTATAATTCTCTTTCCCATACGGCCTCTTTTGAATAAAGTTTGCTATTGTTTTTGTGGAAGCTTTTACCCTGCAGAGAGAACAAAACTGTACAACATACTTGTTTTTATGTTGAGAATCATGAAAGTGGCATCGTTCAAATTTTACTTTGGGAGGTGAATTGTAAGGAGGACTCATTGGAAATTCAATGAAATTTTAAAAGTTAATTTAAAAACTACAACAAAATAACGATAGTCTGAGTAAACAATAAAGAATGCCATTGTTGGATCAGCGTTTTTGAGGAATCTCTGAAATGTAATTAGTAGATAGGGATAGATCCACTGAGAGAAAAACTCTGTGGAACCATAGTCCAGAGCAGGTACAGGAGGTTCCACTGCAGAGGTGGAAATGAGAGGTGGAGTAGTATCAAGGGATGGAAGAGCAAGGGACACTTGGGGAATTAATCAGATTTGGTGCACTAGGTTGATTGACCCCCCTCATCCTCACTGATGTGTGCTAACTAGTGGACAGCAGTGCTGATTTCTCATTTCCTAAAGCAGTGAATGTGGGTGCCGGGGTCAGAGAGACAGGGCTGTGCTGGAGGTAGCTACTGGGGACTCAGTAAACACCTGGAAGAGAAGTCACCTCACAAATCTCGCAGCAGTATGTACCATCTGAAGTCAGCCCACAGTAAACACTACAGTGAGGAAGCACATTCTCCATGCAAATATAAGTAGACATTATAAATGACCAAAGAGTTGGGAAGGGCCAGTACTCAGAAAATTGCCCAGTTAAACAAAAAACAGAACTAATCCCTGAGAAAATAGGAAAACATTGAATTAATGTGGTTATTTTCAGAAAGATGCACAAGAATATTGCATTAATTAAAAGGAATACTAGATACTTTACAAATTTAAAATTTGCTCGTAGATAAAAAAGCAAATTAGCAATCTGGAGGAGAAAGCTAAAGAATCACAAAAAAGCAAAGGTATCAGAAGTAGGAATGAGAAGTCAGGAAATCTAGGAACTATTTCCAAGGGGATGGTTTTGGGGGGCTTTTAGTGGGGATGTGGTAGTGCTGGTAAAGAAGGAATGAGGGCCACCCGGTGGCGCACTCGGTAGAGTGTGGTGCTTGGGAGTGCGGCGGCGCTCCCGCCGAGGGTTCGGATCCCATATAGAGACCGGTCCGCTCACTGGTTGAACGCGGTGCAGGCGCGACACCGAGGGTTGCGATCCCGTTACCGGTCACGAAAAAAGACAAAAAGAAAATAAATAAATAAAGATTTTTATTAAGCATTTTAGAATAGAAAGAATGCTAAAGTGTTGATAAACTAAAATCTTTATTATTATCTATTAGAATAGTTTTAAGGAATGCATGATTGTACTTGTAGGAACAATCACTATTGAATGACATCTAATAAGCACCTCCAATTGGTTTTTTTTTTTTAATGGTTTTTAATATTCCTGGCTTCTAGGAATTAAGATAATGATGTTGTAACCTTCCTCTACTACCTACCTAATGCAGCTCCTGTAAACAATGAATTAGCACCCCCAAACTCTTAAACTTCTCTGCCAATCACTTTCAAAGAAGCTGTCTCTCATACATATATGAAGGTGTGCTAATGCTGTTTGTTATTTAAGAGAAGGTGAGAATACTGATGAACCCCACGTGTTGATAGGAAAATATGAGTTTAAATATATGTGTATTTGCATGCATATGTGTACATATATATGTGTGTGTGTATACATAAATATGTTAATGTGCATGTATGTGTATAGTCAGCCAGCTAGACTTAGAGTTGCACTAATAAGATGTATAACTTTCAAACTACTAATTGGAAGGAGAAAAGAGCCCATGGGCAGATGGGGATAAAGAAAACTTAGTGATACTGATAAGTCAGAAGAAGAAAGAAGAAAGCATTTGAATTAAAAAATAAATAAATAAATAAATAAAACAAGTTAGCAGGAGTAAATCTAAACATATCAGTAAACACAATGAGTTTGAACGGATTGAGTTCCTCTCAGAAGATATTGACTCTCAGACTGAGTAAAAAAGAAAGATAATCCAGCTACCTGCTATTTATCAAGAGTTAAAGGTACAATTTAACAAAAGAAAAGAGAGACTTGGAAAGGTTGAAAATAGAAGCACACAAAAAAGATAAACCAGGAAAATGTTAATATGAAAATGTAGATGCGGAAAATTATCATCAGACAAAGTAGCATTTAAGGTAAAACCTTTAATTGGCAGAGCCCTTTTATATGATAAAATATTAAATCCCTAAGAAGATATGAGTCATAAACATTAAGGCATCTAATTTAAAAATTTTGAAATAAAAAAGCAAAAACTGGGCTGGCTGGTTAGCTCAGTTGGTCAGAACGGGGTGTTGTAACACCAAAGTCAAGAGTTCAGATCCCTGTACTGGCCAGCTGCCAAAACAAAAAACAAACAGAAAATAAAATGTGAAAACTAATAGACACACAAAGATCAATTATCGAGTCCATTTTCATGGTGGGAAATTCTATAATAGTCTTTATTTTAAACAGAAATCAGCAATTCAGCAAGACAAAAATATAATGAAGGACACAGAGAAGTTGAGTTATAAAATAATAAAGTGATAAAGTTGCCCTTGTATTTAAGGACTCCCCCAAATGGGCATTCTCATATACTGCTGATGTAAGTGTGAATTGGTAAAGCCTTTTGGAAAGGCAGTACCTCTCAACATTTAGAAAGCTCCTATCTCTACCCTGTATTTCTACTTCCAAGAATCTTTCCGAAGTAAATATTGTGTTTGTACCCAAATATGTTGTCATGAATGTTTATTGCTTTATGGTTTGATAGCAAACATTTGAAAACAAACTAAATGCCTGTCAGTAGGGGAGTGGTCGAATAAATTATGTTACATCTATATTACGGAATACTGTTTAGCCATTAAAAAATGGAATGAAATAGTTCTGTATCAGTTATTATGGGAAGAGCTTCAAGATATATTATTAGGTGAAAAAATAAGGTACAGGAAAATATGAAAAATTTAGTCACATTATAAAAAATTTCAAAGGGAAATAAGCACGTACATAGATAAGCATGAGCATTTGTCTGAGAGACTATACAGAGAACTGTTAATAGTGGTTGTCTTTGGAAAAGGGATAGGGATTGGGGATGAGGGGTAAGAGGGCAGCTTTTACTTTTCATTTTTATATCTTTCTATACTCTTCAAATATTCTAACTATATGGATGTATTATTTTTATTCTAAACTATAGCCATACCTAAACTATTCTATTTTATATTTACTCTTTATTATTAATACATAAATCAAATTTATTTTGCTAGTAGTGTATTTTTTTTTTCCTTTTTGTCTTTTTTACTGACCGGTAACGGGATCGCAACCCTCGGTGTCGCGCCTGTACCGGGGACCGGCAATGGGATCGCAACCCTCGGTGTTGCGCCCGCACCGCGTTCAGCCAGTGAGCGGGAACCGGTCTCCACATGGGATCCGAACCCTCGGTGGGAGAGGGCAGCTTTTACTTTTCATTTTTATATCTTTCTATACTCTTCAAATATTCTAACTATATGGATGTATTATTTTTATTCTAAACTATAGCCATACCTAAACTATTCTATTTTATATTTACTCTTTATTATTAATACATAAATCAAATTTATTTTGCTAGTAGTGTATTTTTTTTTTCCTTTTTGTCTTTTTTACTGACCGGTAACGGGATCGCAACCCTCGGTGTCGCGCCTGTACCGGGGACCGGCAATGGGATCGCAACCCTCGGTGTTGCGCCCGCACCGCGTTCAGCCAGTGAGCGGGAACCGGTCTCCACATGGGATCCGAACCCTCAGCGGGAGCGCTGCCACGCTCCCAAGCGGCGCACTCTCCAGTGCGCCACCGGGCCAGCCCTAGTAGTGTATTTTTAAAGCAACTAGAGACCCATGTTATCCCTTTTAGACAACATTTTAAGTATAAAAAATTTAATAGGTCACAAAGGTTGGTAAATATATGAACACTGTATTATAAGTAGGAAATATGGTCATAAAATAAGAAAACTGACTTTCAGAAACCACAATTACAAATCAGTCTCATTACTATGTATGTTTTATCATTTCTAAGACAGTAATCCACTGAGCAGTTTCCTCGTGGGTGCCAAGAGCACTTCTCTCCATCTATTTTGTTCTAAGGCTGTCACCAATAGTGGCACAGAAGTGAGAGAGCAGGTACCAATTTTTTTGTTTTGTTTTGGTTTTGGCAGCTGGCTGGTACAGGGATCGAACCATGAACCTTGGTGTTACCAGCACCAGGCTCTAATAACTGACTGAGTTAACTGGCCAGCCCTAGGTGCCAAACTTAAGGGTGCATTTATATGTATAAACATGTATCCCAATGTGTACTCTATAGATGGCTTAGATTATTCTCTATTTTTTCTTATTTGTTTTCTTGATTCCATGATCATGCTGAATTAAATGTTGACTATTATGTTTAAATTTGTAAGAGTTTGGATCCCCATACTGACCAGCTGTCAAAAAAACAAAAATAAATAAATACATAATTTGTAAGAGTTATTTTCATGCTTAACAAAAGTGTGTTGGACAGTATCTTTGGATGTACACAATCGTAGCTGACTTGTACTGCGTGCTCCAGTCACCAGACTGAGCGCTGGGTAAATAACTGCCCAGAGTGGGGCAGATGCCTTGGAGTTACCTAGGAAACTTCAGTCTACTCTTAATTGCTTCTTTGATGGTTGCAGAGTTGACTTATAGTGAATCTTAATTTTGGAATATTTCAACTCTGTCAAGCAAGCCAGCTGCTAAGAAATATTTAGAAAGGTAATGTTGGGTCTCAGAGGCTAGTATCCCAAAATATGGTTGACATACTGGAATAAAGGAGCAGCCTCAGTTCTCTCTGACTTCCCCTGCCCCTCCCCACCCCATCAATCCTCTGTCACTGTCCAAATCACAGGATGCAGCCCTTCCCTTATCTGTCTAATGTCTGGACCCACCAGAGAAGAAGACAATGACCTCTGGTTCTTTCCCCGAGTTTTCATTAGCTTAACTCATATCATAGGAAGGAAGACTGGAGCCTGTCGGCACACCTGGACAGAATTTTGTCACAGTCCATTGTCTTCTTTTTCTGTCCCAGTCAGTATTTTGAAGAGAATCATTTACCAGTCATTGCTCTGTGGGCCAAATAGACTTTGTCCCAGGCCACTGCATGTTCTCCAGGCCCATTGCATCCCCCTAAGAACCATTTACTCCTACACCCCCTTTTCCTCTTCCTTATGGAGATGGGTGTATAAGCTCTGTACCCCAGTGGAAAATTGGGACATTACTCTCTTGTGATTCCCCCATACATTGCCCATCCCCAGCATGTTAAAATAATAAAATTAGTTACGCCTTTTTTCATATTAAAGTTTATCCATTGATTTTTCAGAGAACCTTCAAAAGGTTGAAGGGGAAGTCTTCCCTGGGCCCCTACAGGTGTCTGATAGAATGTAGTTCCACTGTAGTTCTTTGTTTTTTGGTTGAAAAAGGAATGTGATGTTTCCAAAGCTACCCTCAAGTAAATGCTTACCTCAGACTTGAGAAATGTGTTCACCTGTAAAGCTGTCCTTTTAAGAATGTTTTCCCTTCTTGCAGGGTAACGCCATCCTCTGAAAATCCTAATGGTGCTACTTCTAGTGTGAGCCAAGGAAAACCTTCTTTAAGACGAATTAAAGGGAGACTACACAGAAGCAAAAGCCTTGATAGCATCGATTTCTGTGAACTCACTGTAAGTGGACTGGTCAGTACTTTTCTCATTTTTCAAAGACTATGAAAATTCTGATTTAAAAAAATTTTTCTTTTCATAAAAATGCAACAGGCTTTTTTGGGGCGGTGTGTGGGCACGGGCGGCTGGCCTGTGCAGGGATTGAACCCCGGTCCTTGGTTACAGGTTATTTTGTGCTAAGCAGTTTTTTATTTTAAAAAATGGTTTATCCAGCAGATTGCCAACCAGGAATGCTTTCTTAACTGTTATGCATGTGATACATTTATAATAAGTGGTTTATAATGATGATCCTGATGTAAAGATGAAGATGAAGAAATGCTTCCTGAACTCCTCAAGAAAAGTTGAATTAAGTTTAATAGAGTATTAATGTAAATTTCTTAGAAAATCACAAATCCACATGTTAATATAAGTAGGGGCTTAAGCATCTGATTAACCCCAAACACCTAACTTGCTGATAGAGCCAGACAATTGTTACTCTAATATTATTAGGATAGATCCTAATTCAGTTAATGATGGTGTTTTCTTTCTGTTGTAAGTGATTAACATTAACAGTCATATTTTTTTTCCAGGCCAAGTGACAGTTTTTTATAGGGATATGTGGTAAATTCATACATGTTTTTGGAGGAACACTAGCACTTTCAGGCCCTATTTGACTAAAAGAAATACTAGAATTTCCTTTGGTGCAAAAAGGTTTTATTCAAATTTATGCATCATAGAGTTCAATGACAAAATAGTGGATGTTTAGGATGCTTAATAGAACATCTGTATTCATTTCTTTCCTTTGAGTGAAAAATTCTGAATTATAAAGGTACCATCAAGCAGTGTTGTTTCAAAACATGGTGTCAAAACAAGTATGATACTAAATCCTGTGTTTTTTGAGGATATGACTTTTGCATCTCTTACCTGTGATTGATGAAAACAAAAGCTCAGTAAATGTGAATGCTTTATTTGTTTTATGTTTTAATTTTATTTTTTTAATTTTAATAATTATTTTTAGTAAATTTTGTACAGTTATTTTAGTTACAAGTGTTCTTAAATGCTTTTTATGACACTTTTTATAGACTAAAAAGGTAAAATGTGACCTATCAGAAGACATTTAACAAGTAACTGAGAAAGGGAGTAAAAAGACAGTGAAGTCTTGCTAAGTAGACCTAACATTTAAAGTGACTGAAGAACGTGTAAGTATGCTTTAAAATGAAGGGAACTGCTTTTCAGAAATGAAACACTAAACTCATTGAAAAATATATTTGAATTATTTGTTGGAATTTAAAAATGGAAATGGAGGGCCGGCCCGGTGGCGCACTGGATAAGTGCGCAGCTTGGGAAGCGCGGCGGCGCTCCCGCCCGAGGGTTCGGATCCCACATACAGACCGGTTCCCGCTCACTGGCTGAGCGAGGCGCGGGGGCAACACTGAGGGTTGTGATCCGTTGCCGGACACGGAAAAAGACAAAAGACAAAAAAAAAAAAAATGGAAATGGAAATTTTATCAGGTTCTTTTCTGTGATGATCAGCATCGTTTCTATTGTAGCATTATCAGATAACTAATTAATTTGGCATGTCATAAAATATGTTTACTTTCTTAAACAGAATCATTCTGGTTGGGGAAGAGGTTAACATTTCTCTAGAATATGACAGAGAAAAAAAAGCTTTTCTTTATGTAAGGTTGCCTTCAGTTTCCCATAAATAGAAATGGATTATTTCAGCTATGAGGAAAACTTGGAAAGTAGAGTTATCTTTTTATCATGATGAATATGTTTAAAAATTATCGATAGTTTATTCCCTGCTTTGTTCCAGGAAGGAGCCGATCTGGCTGAAGTTAGCACATAGTCCAAGCAGGGAAAAAATAACTACCCAGGTTCACTTAAAATCTGCAGAACTAACTTCTTTCTTTTTGATAGTCTTTCCTGTGTGACTTTATCTCAAAAGTGAAATGTTTTAGTATCCCTGAAGGGAAGGTATTTTGATATTGAGGTTAAAAGAGAGGAAAAGTTGAGGTTCACAGAAGGTTGGTTCCAGGGAAAGGCCAGTGATCTAGTATGACAGTTTATTTGACTGCGTGGATGATGCCATTTTGATTTTGGTTTTCTACTGCTGAAGAGTACATGGAAAGGCCATGGACTTTGGTAGACAGACATTTCATCTCTCTTTCAGTAATGGGAATGTATTAATGAAATCTAATTACTGCAATCAATTTGAGTTTTTTGCAATTCGAGTTAATTTTCTTTCTAAAGTTTTCTCAGTCACAAGTGGTGGGGCAGCAATTGATATTTATTTTACTCTTTATATATATATATATGAAATACATAGTAAATACTATAATATCCAAAAAATGTAGGGGCATGTAGCATCTTTGGCATGGGACTAAAAAATAATTTTTTCCCTACACTTTTAAAATTCTATCTTTTTTTAAAAGAAGGAAGGGCTACACTTTTGAAAAAAAAAATGTGGGTTGAAAAGGGTTTCATAGGAGGGGAAAGGTATTTGGAATTGGTCCTTTAAGAAAGCTGGCTTTGTAATATAATCACAGAGAACCACATTTTAAAACCTTAGCCACGAAAGTCTAAAGGGAAGATATTTGTAAAGGATTTGTAATGACTTCCCATTATATAGGAATATAGATAATCCTTATTCCTTTTATAGTTTAAATAGCTTAGACACCTTAGATATCTCTTCATAAATGTTCTTCTAGTTAAAAAAAAAAAAACCTGAATATTTTGTCATATTGCACACTATTATTAAAATTTCAAAATAATTCTTATTAAATAGAGAACCTTAAAGTAGAAAGACTTGCACTTAGTTCATAATCTCCAGTCATACGTACAAGGCTACTTTAGAAAGTTCGTAGGAAAATAGAATTAAAAGATAATATGAATCTTTCCATGAACTTTTTGAAGTACTCTTGTAAATGTCAAATTTGTATGACCAACAGAATAACATTTATATTTTTATTTTTACATTTTACTTTTAACTTTTCCCAATTTGTCTAAGAAAAAAATACAGCTTCTATTGCTTTTGGAAAAACATAGCAAGTGGAGCAAAGAGATCCACTTGCTGTAGTTTCAAGATCTCATTTTCTGGCTGAGAAGCCTCAGATTCCAGCCGAGACTGTTGGCTTTGGCCCCAGGCATTAGACTGATGCCATTTCACTCCTGGGGAGAAGTGATTGTTTCAGCTTTTTCTGTGAGGATTAAGTGGGACGGGCATTCTAGTTGATTTTGTGAATCCTACGGCATAATTGATTGGCATCCTAGTTTCCTAAGGGGGGCTGGAATCCATCCAGTCTCCCTGCTTCCTTGAGACAATGTCCCAGAGATACCTAATAAGATCTTAGGCAAGGCCTGAACTGGACGAGGCTGTTCAGTAGATGTGTTTCACCTGGAAAATCTGAAACTTTCTTCAATGTTTAATGGGTAAAATGCTGTGTAAACCAGGTGACAGGTTCTTTTTTTTCCCCTGGGTGATGGAGTGATATATTGACAATATGAAGTAGAAAAGTGATCATTTATCTTTAGATTCAATTATGATTTTCATGTTCTTAGCACTTCTGTCCCACTCTGGTGTCATTGTTTAGGGTGATCAGATTGAATTTTCACTTCTATTCCTTCCTCCCTCTTAGATTCTAAGTGCATAGTCAGAGAATTTTAAGGGATAATTAAAAAATTCGGCAGATTGCTTGAAATTTTACAGCCTCTCTTGATCAAACTTTCTGCCTAAAATAGGGGAATGGAGCCAGTTGGGTCAAGTTCTTTCAGTTTGGGGGAAGCCATTTTAGAACATAAACTCAAGCAGTTCATTTCCTGCTTTGTGCATGTAAACCTTGATTGCTACTTACGTCTCTGCCCACGGAGAAGTATACAAAAAGGTTTATGCACAGTAAATAGAAACAGTGATCAAATTAACAGTTTATGATGATGTTCCCTTAACCTTGGGTGAAAGAAGGATTCAGTCACCACTGAGAACCATTAGGCAAAAAAGATACATGTTTCAAAGTCTTTAGAAGAGTTTTTGTCATTAGAGGGGAAAATATGTGATAATGTTACATTTGACTACATTTCTGGGCTAATAAGTCACATTTCACTGCTGCCTGAATAACAGTTCTATGGTTTTTTCATGGTCAGCGATTTTTCACATTTGAAAAGATACTTCTTTCCCCTGATAAAGAGGAATCTTTGTGCAGGCTCATAGAAAATATATGTAACCCTATGTAATATCAACAATGAAAAATTTCTCCTTCCTCTACTCCTCCAGACCTCCTTCTATTAGCTCTATAGGATACTGAGAGACCCCAGTGGCCTCTTTTAAAACTAAATCCCCCTTTGACTTTGAACACGTACAAAGTTCTCCTTGACATGGCTTGGGGGCCTGGCTGGTGAATAATGAGCTGGGCATGAAAAGGTGAGAATGTGGTGAAGGGAGAACCTGTGAAGGGACCCTAGACACCAGCTTATGCGGCTTCCCAGTTCTATGGGAGGGGCAGCCTCTTCTACCTTTGTCATCCCACCCCCATCACCACACTCATCTCACCAGCACAAGAGCCTGCGAGAAACAGATGAACATCCCAGGCCCCCTGCCCTAGCACACAGCTGCTCCTCTTGCCCCAAGCTCTAGTAACTTGGGCATCTTTCTGTTCACTTTGACACACCTTCTGCGTCAGGGTAGGTGCTGGCCCCAAGGCTACTGGCAGACCTCTTTGCTGTGTCTCAACTCTTAGTGCACATCTTCTTACCTGATTGTGCCATGCACTCCAGCTCCTCAAGAGCAAGTCTTTCTTGTTCCCCCAAATACCAAGCATGACAAATTTTATGCTCATTAAATATATACTGATTGACTGGTTGCTTCATTAACTGTGGCAGCTGAATAGAGAAAAGCTTAGAGACCATTAAAAATTAAAATAGTGGGGATTGAGAAGAGGACACATATGATAGTATAACTCATGTGGCATATAGTCAGATAAAGTAACCAACTTATTTTATCTATTGACTTCTGTTATTGGAAACATGCCTAAGCACTTAGAAATAAGGAGGAAAGTTTTTGAATAGCCAAAGTACATGTGGTGGTGGTGGTGGAGGTTGAGATGGTGGAGGTGGAGGTAGAGATGGTGGAGGTGGAGGTAGAGGTGGTGGTGGTGCTGGTAGAGATGTGCTGTTGGTGGAGGAAGTGGAGTGGCGGTGATGGCAGTGGTGGTGAAGGTGAGGTGGTAGAGGTGATGATGATGGTGGTGATGGTGATAGTGATGGTAATGGAGGTGGAGGAAGTGGTGGGGGAGGTGGTGATGGTGGAAGTGGAGGTGATGGTGGAGGTGTTGATGGAGGTGGTAGTGGTGTTGGTAGTAGAGGTGGAGGTGGTGGTGGAGATGAAGGTGATGGTACAGGTGGTGGTGCAGGTGATAGAGGTTGTGGTAATAGTGCAGATGGTAGAGGTGGTGGAAGTGTTGGTGGTGGTGGAAGTGATAAAGGTACAGGTGTTGGAGATGTTGATGGAGGTGATAGTGGTGTGGTGGTAGAGGTGGAGGTGGTGGACGTGTTGATAGAGGTGGTGGTGGTGATGGCGCTGGTAGTGGAGGTGGAGGAAGTGGTGGTGGTGGTGGTGGTGGTGGTGGTGATGGTGATGGTGCAGGTGGTAGAGGTGGTGGAGGTGTTGGTGGTGAAGGTGGTAGTGGTAAAGGTGGAGGTGTTGGTTGTGGAGGTAGAGTGAGGTGGTGCTGGTGGTAGAGGTGGAGGTGGTAATGGTGCTGGTAGTGGAGATGGAGGAGGTGGTGGTGGTGAAGGTGGAGGTGTTAGTGGTTGTGGAGGTAGAGGAAATGGTGGAGTTGGTGATGGTGGTGGAGGAGGCAGTGGAGATGGAAATTGGTGGTGGTGATGGTGGAGGCGGGGGTGGTGGAGATGGAGGTGTGGTGGTGGAGGCGGAGTGTTGTTGGTAGAGGTGGTGGTGGAGATGATTGGGGTAGCTTGTGCTCTCATGGTGGGCCAGGTCTTTCACATTTTGAGGCAGTTAGAATGTTCCTATTTATAAGTAACAGAACACTGACTCAAACTGGCCTAAATAGTAAGGACATTTATTAGCTCATATACTAGAAGTTCAGTAGTAGGGTGACCTTCAGGGCTATTGAATCCAGTGGTTCCAGTTCCATTCTTCTGGGACACTTTGCATCCATTGTCCTGTCTGTTTAGACTTCATCAGTAGGCTTGTAAGTTGATGGGGCAGCAGTTCTGGGCCGCATTCCCACGTAGGTAAAGTCAGGAAGGGGCAGTGTCTCTTTCTGTGGCTCTCTCTTTGAAGTATGGAAAACCTCCTCAGAGCTCTCCTTCCCACTTCCCATTTCTGTCTCACTGGGCCTTTTCCTGGACCAGGTTCTGAGGTGGTGAATGCCATGCATTGATTTGCTTAGCTGGGTTCTTTAACTAAGAAAAAAGTCTGAAAAATGTATACACAATAGCTGTAAGAACATAAAAGACATGGTAAAATAAGACTGGAGCAGAAGCAAGTAAATAGTTCTTAAATATCAGTGCCTTTGGCTGAGTCATTTAAAGTAAGCTAACAGGAGCTTTTTTTCTTGTATAAACAAGGGTGTCAGGGGTTGGCAGTCCAGGGCTCACGCAGCTGCTCTGTGATGTTCTTAGAAACCTTTCCAGGCTGCCCTCATTCTGTATGCCTTCAGTCTTCATTCCTTTGGTCTCTAGGTGGCTGCTGCGTCTCTGCCCTCACATCTTGTATTTGCAGCAATAAGAAGCAGGCAGAGTAAAGGGGCAGAAGACTTTGTCCTAATGAAGCTTTGCCTTTTTACTTCAGAGGAGATGGCTTCCCCAGGGACATCTTCATATATCCCAAGAACTGTGTCATGTTGCCATTTCCTAAGGGAGGATGAAAAATTGGGAGTTTTGGTAGCATGGGCTCCTAGGAATAAAAGTGGGATTCTGCTATAAGGAAGAAAAAAAGAAATGACTACTTTGTAGATAACTAGCAGAGTCTGCTCCACCTGCATATACTAGCAAGTCTTGAACTCACCATGATACAGACCAGAAAATTAATGCTGCAGTAAAAGCCAGATTATAAGTAGGTTAAATGATAATTGTTACTATGGCATTTTATGAAAGAGATATATTTCTGAGGCCTCTCCATAATTCAAAATTCATATAATTGTGAGACTAATTTTCTCACAGGACTCAAAGTATGGTGGCTTATTTCCATTTTCTGGAAAGAGTGGTTAGCTATGGGCCAGTAGTATAGACACAGGTTATATATAGTTCACTCAGCCTGCCAGGTTGAAATTGTGTAATTCCTGATGCTTATTCTTAATTTGGGGCATTTTCATAATCTCAGATTTGTTCATGAAGTGAGACTTTATTAATATTTTGTGTTGCATGATATAACTTTGCACAACTAAAATTTGCATAAAATGTGGCCAAATCACGTTCAGTTTAAGAAGGTAGGAAAGTGTGTAATACATTTTAGGAAAAAAATGCAGCCAGATGGTTAATATACAAAAAGGTTTAGTACCTAAAATAGTGTATTCAGTTCACTATGTGAAAACTTGTCTGTCCAGACAAATTGTTCCCCAAGTTTTCCCTCGTTCTAGGAAGTCTTTGTCTTACTCTACAGCCTTACAGGATCTCTTCTATTATAATTTCTGTGTACATGTGGCCTCCCCAAATTCAAAGACAGATTATGGGTCATAAAATTAGATTGCTTTATAATAGCTGGCATACTGTTAAGGACTTAGTAGAGCTCAATGTAAATATTTGTTGAATGAGTGAAGAGATGTGGTTTAGTGAATAAATGGCTTTGCTGGCAGCTAGTCTGTGAGGGGGGCACTGAAAGTGGAAACAGAAAATGGCCTTTCCCTGCCTCTCATGGCCTTGACAATTTTAATGACTCCTCAGCCTGGGTCTGGCCGGTGTTTCAGGTCATGTATTGTTGGCAGAAATATCACTGAGATGATGCTGGGCTTCTCGCCTCACGTCAAGGAGCATGAAGTTAAGCATCCCGCCAGGGTGATGTAACCTTGCTCGCCTGGTCATGTTATGTTTCCCTGATTTCTTCACTTTTAATTCACCATTTTTCCTCTTGGTAATTGATTAGTATTTTGTGGGGAGAGATTCCTAGATTACACCAATATTTCTCATCAAACTTTCATCCACTAGCCTTAGCCTCCATTATGACTCCTGCCCAAGTCAGCCATCTCTGTGATGGTTGCCAGAGAGTGATTTTCTATTCCTTTCATTCCTTCTACACTTATTAGTTGGCATTCTACTCTAAAGAAGAGCTTTCCATTATCCATCTATTTATATTTTCATTCATTTCTTTATATCAGTATGGACTCATAGATTCCTGTTTTTTTCAGTGGATTATAAACAGTTGCTATCATTGTTTATTTTGATGCACAAATTTTCCCTGACTTAGGTAATGGGAGCCCCTTCAGGCTGACTCCGCTGCCATTTTGACATGTCCTTATCAATAGCTGAACACTTACTCGTTTTCTGTATAATGTGTTTCAGGCTCAGGTTGTACTTCTGTTGCCCCAGCCCGGGAGAAAGCTATTTCTTCAAGGAGGCTCCAGTTCCTTTTAATGGAGGATGGTATTTAGAAACCAAGATGTGGGGGTACATGTGCTTGTTGCTTTGGTGTACATTGCTTCTAGGCCCTCTCAGCAGACAGAAAAGAGGCAATGAATACAAATGAGCCTGCAAACACCACACATACGTGATCATCTGTAACATTTCTGTGTCAGTCAGTGTGTGTGTATATGTGTATTTAATAGCCTTGCGTTTGCACCGATACTCCAATTTCAGTTCCTCACCTCAGGGTTCTTTCTAGCTTTCCACCCTTTCTGTGTTCCTGTAGTGAGAAATCTGGCTCTCACTCTCCTCCCACACTTATTTGCCCCTCAATCAATCTGCTCTTTGCTCAGTGTGGCCAGTCTCCCACCCACACTGACTCTCCTGTCCCCCAGTGCTCAGTGTCCTGGGCGTTGGGTTGCTTGCTGCCTGTGTTCGTCCACTGGCTTAGGGAGAATATTTGGCAAGTGAAGTCTTTGTGTAGAGAGAGAAGCAGAAGAAACTCTTTTCTTTCAAATAGAATCGTTTGAAGAGATGCAGTTTGTAGAGCAGTTTTATCTTGCTTTTTCTTCTAGCTGAGTACATGCTGAGATTTCACTAGCTGACTTGACTGTGTCTTTGTCTTTGGAAGTGAGTATAAAGAGTATCAGCTGATGATTCTTAGAATAAAAGTTGTTACCTTTTCCAGATTTTTTTTTTTTTCCTTTTTTGTCTTTTTTTTTTCGTGACCGGCAATGGATCGCAACCCTCAGTGTCGCGCCCGTACCGGACTGGGACCGGCAATGGGATCGCAACCCTCGGTGTTGCGCCTGCACCTCGCTCAGCCAGTGAGCGGCCGGTCTGTATGTGGGATCTGAACCCTCGGCGGGAGCGCCGCCGCGCTACCAAGCGGCGCACTGTAGCAGTGCGCCACCGGGCCGGCCCCTTTTCCAGATTTTTATAGCTAATGTAATTCCTGCTTAGGCACATACGCATGTTACACACTTTGTCTAGTCATGCACTGGACATTTGGTTTCAGTGTTAAGACCTAGACCTTTTGGTCCTGGGGGCATTTGGACTTTGCCCTTGACTCCTTGATCGTCAGAGGGGACATCAGAGGGGAATTGCTTAACAGAGAGGAAGGTCAGTACATGTCCTCAGGGATCACAAATATGTGGGATCACAAGTATGTGGGAGGATTGTACTTACATTAAAGTAGTCCAAACCTAGACAGTATTTTATAATGAATATTCCTGGTGGAAATAACACAAGACTGATAATGGCTTACCTGGCATATGGTCAAATTTGATATAGTTGAAAAGCTGACTGAAGAAGTAAAATTTGTTTTTGAATTCAGATCAACGAAAAAATAAAATCTTCATCATAAATTAAAGACTTCAGATTTTGATCTGGGATACTAGACTTTGTAAAACAAACAAACAGAACAGTAGCCAGTAGAGTAAATTCACAATGACTGAAAGTATAATTGGTTAAACATTTGATGTGGGTAAAATCTGATTGATTTAAAATCTACCTACAAAAGACCTTATCTCAGTGAAAGTAGTTTCTGGAAAAGTTCAGTTGAACAAGGAAAAAATTAGAAACAGTTTGGTGTACTCTAGAGAAAATTCACAAGGAATTAAATTGGCTTCATGAAATTTAAATATTTTGTCAATGATTCATATATTTGTGTTTATAAATATGGGGTCCAAAAATCCTCAGTGCCCCCCCCCGAAAAATCTTGTCACACTATTTACCAGGTAAAAATTGTGATATTAAAAGGTCCAGTATCTATTTTCTAATGAGTTCCAGTTTTTACATGTAAAATATATTTTTTAAGTACTTTATATGGTAGGCGATTTTAGTGTGCTTTAGTTATTATTTAATTATTTAGATGCTGGCCAGTGTGGGGATCCAAACCCTTGACTTTGGTGTTACAACACTGAGCTCTAACCAGCTGAGCTAACTGGCCAGCCCTAGTTTTTTGTTTTTTTTTTTTTTTCCTTTTTGTCTTTTTTCGTGACCGGTCACGGATTGCAACCCTCAGTGTCGCGCCCGTACCGGACCGGGACCGGCAACGGGATCGCAACCCTCGGCGTTGCGCCCGCACCTCGCTCAGCCAGTGAGCGGCCGGTCTGTATGTGGGATCCGAACCCTCGGCGGGAGCGCCGCCACACTCCCAAGCAGCGCACTGTAGCAGTGCACCACCGGGCCGGCCCCCCTAGTTTTTTGTTTTTAATAAATAGTAAAAGAAGCCAAAGCTCTGACTTGCAATGTAGTCATAGAGTTTTCCCTAACTGTTAAATAGTTCAAGAAGGGTGAGCTAAATTCATGGATTGGATTGTAAATTCATAATAAAGGGTCATATCACTAATCTTCTATGTCAAGGGAGGGTGCCTGTGTGCACACATGTGTGCTCTTCTCTCTCTCACACACACTTACAATCCCTTGCCACTATCTTCTACAGTTTAGACAAGCACCTGGTGGGCTAGTGGTCCTGGTATCATGAGTGTCTCATCACAGCTTGCAGTTGTTTTATTTGTTAGGACTTATTCTTCTGTCTGTCTCCTCCATGAGAAAGTAAGCTCCATCAGGGCAGGGGCCAGGGTGGTTTTGTTCATTCTTGTATCCTCAGCGTGCAGCATAGTGTGTTGTCCATAATGGCTGCTAAAGATTCCTGATTAATCAAAATACATTGAGTATTCACATAATAAAAGAAAAGAAAGAAAAGAAAAATGTCTTGGGAGGAGATTCTCACAGGTGCTTGTGAACAAGTCCCCTTGCTAGGAGGCACCTGGTCCCTGCTGGGCCTGTCCTCACTAGTCCTCATTCACCAAGAGTCTGGCCCACGTTGTTGGCCTGGGCATTGGTAAACTGGAGGGGACATCAGAGCATGCTGTGACCTTCTCCCAGCCCTCTGGGGGGGGGGGGGGATGCATTTTCATGCGATAAAGGAATCTAGCAGAATTATCACCCTTGTTAATTTTCCCAAGTGAGAGGAGTGAAATTGTTCAGGCTCTTCTGCAGAGTATGGAATTCAGCTATTTATATAACTTTAGTAGTCCAAGGCCAGTCTGAATGCATTTTGTCAGTTGACAACCAATTAGTAGGCAATTTTTGCCCTTAATAGTTACTTTCTTCATTAAACTGGGAATGCCCAGATATTTCCAAGGGACTCTTAAAGACAGCCTCGCAAGGACTCTTGTTATTTTAAAGTGGCTGTAAGTACAATGGCTGCAAGTTCTCCATTCTTATGGGCGGTGTCAGTGTCTGTACCCTCCTTACAGGCTTGCTGGATGGTTTTGCAGCTTAGAATTGTCTCCATCTAGCACCTGTGCCAGCAATTCTTCGCTCCTTCAAGTTTCTTTTCACAAGCAACTGCTAGTTGGAGTGCTTTTGGCTCTGATTTTAGGCAGGATTTCGTTCATCAGAACTGCATAGAAAATACAGGCCTTTTAGAAATTTAGGTCTTAATGAGAAGAATAGAGAAAATGTTATTTCAAAGAAGAGAATATGAGGCCTTCAGTTTCTGCCTTAACTCATATTTCATAAAGTCTGTGATGAAAGCAGTTCCTGGACTTTGCCTGACCCTCTCTCTTTCTAGGGCTTAGATTTGGTTCTTGTTGGCTGGGCTGGACACCAGCAGCCTCCTTTCCTCTCCATATATCCAATCACTACCCTCCCTGCAGCCTCTCTTCATGCAGATCAAGACACCAGCCTCACAACCAGGACACTTCAGAGCCTCATTTTAGGAACCTCATTTCAGGATCAGCTGGGACTCCTCTCCCCTGTCACACACACATGCATCATCATCATCATCTTGTCTGCTTTTAGAACCTAGCAGAGCAGGCAGAAATATACACAGACACATGGCACATGTGCAGTAGTAGAGGCAGTACAGGTACCTGGGGTATAACAGAGTACTCAAAGCTACCTAGTACAGAAAGAACCACAAGGAAGGTGGCCCTTGAACTAGATCTGCAAGGACATTCATGACTTGGTTGGGGGAAAAGGTGGGGAGATGATCATTGGGTTGAGGGAGCAGAGGAGGGAATGGAGATGGAGGTGAGAACTCCTGGCTGGTTGAATGAAACTACTGGTGGTTCTGAACCCTCTGCAGGATGCTGCAGGGAGGGGTGGTCAATGATGTTGAGGAGGCTGGGGGATGGGTGGCAAGGCCTTGAGCCACTATGCTCCCCTCTAGCCAGAAGAGCTCTGCTTTTATCCGTTCCACTGGAGGATGAGGGGCATAGACCATTTCATTTGAAAAAAAGTGTTCTGCTGCTAGGATGGTTTTGTGGACAGAGAAGACCAGTGCAGAACCAGGGAACACCACCAGTGCATAGGCAGTTAGAAGCAAAGGAGCCAGCAAAGGAAGCCACACAGAGGTGCTGGAGAAGCTGAGGCGGGTGTTTCCAGAAGGAAGTGAGTGATCCACAGAGATGTGTGGCCCCAGATAGTTGGGGGAGGGCAAAGGCAACTTGGACCTGCCAGTGGTCAGAGAAGTTCATTTGAGCAGGTGGGACTAGAGTTAATCTCTTGATTTATTTTTTTTTTATCTTGAGAGGAGGGATAATGTAAGTTTTTCATACAGTCACAGAACAGAGAGCCATTCCTGCTTTAAAATCTACAGAGCTGACATCATGTATTTTTGACAGTTTTCTCATATTTCTGACAGTTTCAGCTACACCCCTACCTCCAGATCTATGAAAGAGGTACACTACAGTGGAATTCACCCTCCAGGTGCTGTGCTTAGGGTGATCAGCAGGGGGAGTGATGAGGGTGGGGGACATTTGGAGGTGATTGGTGACACTAGCCAAGGGCAGTAGGGTGGCAGACAGGCTGGAGGAGGCTGAGGAATATAGAACTACAAAGAGAATATTTTCATATGTGTCAAATGAGTTAATTTATGGAAATAGTTCTTTTTAATCTAATATAATCTGCTGCAGTTTTTCAGAGATGATCTTAAATTATTTCTTTACTTTTCACTCAAGAGAATCATTTGATTTCCACATTTGTTGTTGAACAGAATAAATCATCAGTGAGGAACATAAGAAATAATGTAATACATCTGTCTGTATGCATCCACACACACAATTTCAAATATATATAGAAAATTGGTTGTATTTGTCTTTTAAACAGATATTCTGTTTCCCCTAATTTAAGTGAAAGCAACTTAACTCACCTGGTTAATATGTGATTTCGGAGCATTAGAGTGAAAATGGAAGTTCAGAATATGTTGTTTTCTATCTCAAAACATGTTCTTTTGGGGGAAGGCCCACATTTTGTAGTAGCTGACATTTTGTAAGGCGTGATTATGTGCCTGTTTAAGCTGTTTACACTGGCTTAACGTGGCCCGAGAAGACAAACCAAGAGGAAAGGAATCATTTCATTTCCTCAGTGCTTTACTCTTTTCTTCCCTGTGGCAAATGGGGAAATGAGATGTTACTAAGTTCTCTTCAGTTGTGACTTCATAGGCTATAGGAATGCTCATTCTTCAGAGTCTGATTTTTGTTGTTGTCACAAGACCCACCTAGTCTTCCCCAGGATATCTTTGTGGCCTTTTTGTTCTGGAAGTCCCACTCTGAGATTCACTAATGGGCTTGGACTGCACCCTGTTGGTAGAGGTCCTTATTCAAATGCATGGTGTCTTAGTCCTTTCAGCTGCCATAACATAATACCATAAACTAGGAGGCTTATAAACAACAGAAATTGTTTTTCTTACAGTTTTGGAAGCTGAGGAGTCCAAGATCAGGTGCTGGCAGATTGGGCATGTGGTGAGGGCCTCACTGTAACCTCACATGGAGGAAGGGTGAACAGGCCCTCTTGGGCCTCTTTCGTAAAGGCACTATTCCCGCCTCCACACTTGTGACCTAATCACCTCCCAAAGGCCCCCCCCCCCCCCCCCCCCCCCCCCCC
>NW_007726147.1:1185992-1195762 GCF_000696425.1 Galeopterus variegatus
CCCCCACCCCCCCCCCCCCCCCCCCCCGTTCCAATACTGTCACCTTGGGGGTTAGGATTTCAACATACGAATTTTGGGGGATGCAGACATTCAGACTGTAGCCCATGGTATGCAGCCAGGATGGTGCTTTTCCTTGCCTTCTCTGTGTCTCACCTGCCTTTTGCAGCCCCTTTCACCTTCAGAGGCGCTGTGTGCCTGCCCTGGGGGTTGGGCAGACATGGCTACTGGTGGGTAGAGCTCCCAGCTATAGACTCTGATTTGGGAAGTGTGTGGGATGCCAACCAGAGGGGATTGAAGCATTCCAGAAGAGACCCCAGGCAGCTGGGGGTTGGAGGGGAGGGTTTCAGATGGCAGAGTGGATACTGGGCAATAGAGAGAATACCTAAAGCCCAAAGTGATGAGATGTCTTGATTGCCCCCAGTTCTGAAGGCGCACATGACTTAATATTAACTAAAAGGTGGTATGTAGTGAAGCATTACCAGCAAGATACAGTGTGAACAGAAAAGAGGTCAATTAAATTGGGCCTCAGCATTGTCTCATAACTTGAACATTCCATTTGCTGCAACTATGGAAGAGACCCTTATACATTGCACAGATGGTACATTATACAGGTTAGGCATCACTCAGGTAGAGCTGTAGTTTTCATAGTCCAGCAGTTGTTTGTCCTGCGTTCACGTTGTCTAAGACACTGAACCTGGGCGAAGTATCCTTTCTGTTTAGACTTCATCCTGAATCTTTTAATAGCCAGCAGCAGGCATTTAACATAGTCATTACAGATAGGAATCTTCCCCCCCACGCCCCAGGGCAGGTGGGCCCGCTGCACAAGCTTCGGAGGCCGCGTGGGGGCGGGCCTTTCCAGACTTTCTAGCCGTGCGGTGCGCAGCCTCCTCCCGCCGCCCTGTTCGGGTCCTTTATGGTGAAGCTTTTCTTCTTTCTTTCTACTGCACGCCATCATAGCTCTACTTTAATTTGTGATTGGATGGGCTTTACTGTGGAAATGAAAGTGGTAAAATCTTTCCCATTGGAAGTTATTTTGGTCGTTTGAGTTGTCGCAAGCGATTGATATGTAGATCGGTGCTGCTTTGGGCAGAGCGGAAATTGGAGCGGCTCTGTGCAGGTTTGGAGGTGATCTACACTCCACGAACTTTGAGAACTGGAGGAGTGGAGTTGCAAGTGGCTCTGTTTTACTCCTCGGGGCGAAAATGAAAGTACTCCACCTTTCTTTAAGGACTTCTTTGTGCGGTCAGAAAGACGCCAAGCGTTTTTGTTATTGTTTTAAGTTGGTCGAAATTCCTCATTTAAAACTAGCTATGTACCTGTACTCCAAACATGACTTTTAGTTTTTGAGCTCTTTAAAATTATGTTTTGATGTTCATTTTCATGTTTTAAGATAATATGAGCCATTTTTGTAAGCATATTTCAACTTTGTTTCTCCATTATCCATGTGTATTACATTTTGAAAGATTTATTATAATTAGAGTATGAAAATCCTAAACTAGCTTTTAAAGTATTTTATTTTTTTCCTTTTGCTCTAACTCTGTACTTTGAGTTACTGCAATTTATATAGATGACATAATCACTGGCCTTCCCATACCATTTTGTCATGAAAATTCATTTTCAGCATTTTAGATATTACTTAACTCAATATATTCTCGTTATTGCTGTTTACATTTTAAAACCTGTTTTAACCTTAGGCTTCCACATAAATGTGATTCTTTTTATATGTCAACTAAAGTAAGCACACTGTATGCTCTGTGTTGAAGATGGACTATTTAATTTTAAATAGTTCAAATTTTTTTCCTTTTGAGTATGTTAGTGAGAGACAATAAGACTGGAAAGGCATGCTGATGCTTTAAGGCAGGGCCACATTTTAGTTTACTCTAAACTTTTTTTTAGTGTAACCTACATTTAGCATCTGACAATTAGGTTTCTTTCTAGTAAAAGGGAGATGTTTTCCTTTGTACTTTCTCATATCTAAGTATATTTTGGACTAGGGCAAAAGAGTAGCCTAACTGGAGCCACTGAGTTATCAGGAGTGTCATTTAGGAAAGCATGAAAGGGTTGTGCCATTGCCCTTCTTGACTTATTCTGCGATCATGATTGTGTTAAGTATGTCTCTGCGTGTCGCTTTATGTCCTTGACTGGGTCAGTGTTGTCTCTTTCAGATTGTGTACTTGTAGCTGCTTTTCGAAGCTATAAAGTATTGCTCTGTGGTACATTCATGATGAAGTTTAGAATCAGCTGCTTTTAGCATGCCTTTTTTCCTCCTTAGTTTTCATTTCAGAAGATACAGTATTTAAATATGTTAGTATTTTTTCCCCTCAGTGTTTTCTCAGATTTGTTTTAGATCGTGAATTTTTTTTAAAACATAATTTTCAAGTGCATTTGTTTGGATGATATTAAATGAGAAAGCCAAGAACTTATCCAGTAGAAACCAATGTATTTGTAATTCTAAGGATCCCCCAATTTTTATTCAACGTTTGGTTTTTTAGTGTATTACTACCCAATATGACTTTCTTTTCCCTTTGTTTTTGCGTGAACTTTCACAAATGCTATACTTTGGGCAAACTGTTA
This sequence comes from Galeopterus variegatus, assembly GCF_000696425.1. Taxonomy (NCBI): domain Eukaryota; kingdom Metazoa; phylum Chordata; class Mammalia; order Dermoptera; family Cynocephalidae; genus Galeopterus; species Galeopterus variegatus. The sequence continues at coordinate 1,188,567 of NW_007726147.1, forward strand.
AAACAGTGATCTTCTATGAGCATAATCCTATAGTACTCATGTTACATATAATATATTATTATGAAATAGTATTATTGTTTGCTAACTACTGTAACACCGTAACTTAAAATAAGTGAATGAAATGAAGCACTTGTTGTAATGTGTTTGCCCATACATATGATGGGAAATTAGTTGGAGATCAGTAGAAAATGAGAAGAAACTGGAAACAAGGGATCCTGTTGTGAAAGTGACCAGCTGTGCAGCTGGATTCCACTCGGCCACCAGTGTTCCAAGCATAGTTTCTAAGAGAACTTTATAAAAAATGTGTCTTATCAACCCAGGTAGAGCAGTCTGTAGGCTATGGGAGTACTTTTCTTCAGCTGGTAAGTGGTAGTGATGTCAGTTTGAGAGCTGAAGGACCCGCAGTAACTCGTGGGATTTAGGTGAGGTCAGGACCCCCAGGAAAAAGGGGCTGGTCTTTTTTCAGGACCTTGGTTAGACATGGATGCAGCAAGCTGGGGTTTAGGATTGGACTGCAGTCCCAGCAGATACCTGGAGTACAAATCTGAAACTAAGCTGGGAGGTGAGCAGTCACAATTGCAGGCATGAGGACGAAAGCCCCAGTTTAGAGAGCCAGCAGGTGGCCCTCTAGGTCCAGACATAGGAAGGCTCGAGGCTTGGTCAGGGTGGCTTAGGAACATGCTGAGTCTGAAGCAACATGCACTGGGCATCAGTGTCTACGAAAGGCTAGACCAGGAACAGCAAGCACTGACAACGTAGGTGAGATAAGATAATGAAGACTGAACAAACCACTGTATTCAGTCTTAAGTGGAGTGTTGAACTTCCCTACAAAAATGTTTAATTTTTAATATATGCCTTTTTGTTCTTAATGGGAGAGTATTGAGCATCTCTGTATGCCTAGGGATACTCTTTGGAGATACCAGAGGGAGAAGGGAAGTGAATGGAGGCTCTGGTGCTGCAGGGTAGGGGTGGACAGATGGATTCCAAAGCACAGGAGTGGGGAGAACGCCCCCAGAGAGGAGGAAACCAACAGTCGCATGTAGAGATGAGTTTGGGGTTGAGAGGTAGTTTCATTTTCTAAGTGGGCATTGAGATTGCCATGAGGAAGAGGGCGAAGGTGGGGATTCTAAAGAGAGGTGATGATGTAGGATTGCTGCTGAAGAACAAGAGGAGAGGGAAGTGACTAGGAGCATGAGGATGGACTGCCAGGCATGGTGGAGGGCTGAACCAAGACCCGCCCATGGTGGTGACAAAGACCAGGTGTTTCTTTGGGAGTGGGCTGCAGGAATGGAGTAGGGATCAAGGTCATTCCAGGACTGTTAAAGCCAGGAATTTTGAAGTCATTTGGAATGACCATAGGTGGCAAAGCAGGCCTTAGAGTCTTCAAGAGTTCTGACTGTCCTTTCCTGGTCATGATTAGTGCTGCTTCAGAGACCCTTCTAAAGCCACCAGCACCTCAAAAGAGAAGCAAGAATTTTAAGAAAATGCCTGACAATAATTACTGAATGATATAGGGGCTTAGGGAGTCATTACTCATCATTGGAATAGAGGAAATGAGTAAAAAGTTTAGAAGGTAAATGTAATTTTTACATTTCACTATTTTTTTTCCTTTTTGTCTTTTTTCGTGACCGGTAATGGGATCGCAACCCTCGGTGTCGCGCCCGCACCGCGCTCAACCAGTGAGCGGACCGGTCTCTATATGGGATCCGAACCCTCGGCGGGAGCGCCGCCACACTCTCAAGCACCGCACTCTACCGAGTGCGCCACCAGGCTGGCCCTACATTTCACTATTTTTTAAAAATTTTATTTTATTGACACATAATTGATAATACATATTTGTGGGATACAGATGTTGACTATCAATACTTGTGCATAATATGTGATGATCAAATCAGGATAATTAGCATATTCGTCATTACGAAATGTAATCATTCTTTGTGCTTATTAACCAACTGCTCTCTAACCCTCCCCCTCCCACTTTCCCACCTCTAGTAACCACAGTTCTGTTCTGTCCTTCTGAAAGTTCAATGTATTGTTGTAATTGTTTTCTCTCTCCCTCCCTGTCCCGGCCTTCCTATCTTCCTTCCTCCCTCCCTCCCTCCCGCTTTGAGTGAGGACATGCAGTATTTCTCTTTGTGTGCCTGGCTTATTTCACTTAACATGACTTTCTCCAAGCTTATCCATGTTGCTATGAATGGCAGAATTTTTTTTTTTATGGTTGAGTAGTTTCCATTGTGTATTTATACCCTAATTTGACTGAAATTTGAGGGTAACTAACCTTTGAAGGAAGAAAAAGCGATGGTTTGTGGAGGCTGTTTAAGCTAATTGGAGAGTTAAATGCTAAATGTTAAAATGACCTAGGAGATCTACAAGTGTTGTTGGTGGGTGTGAAAACAAAGAGAGAAGGGTTCCTTTGAGCAAACAGAAGAAATATCAGTGGCGTGTGGGATAATCTGAGCAGAGTAATTTCTTTGTGACTTCATTTCTGGTGGTCACTCTCCAGATACTGCCAAGAGAGTTTCCTCCTGATGGTGTCGCTTTGGTATAACCTCAGAGACTACCATACTTAACTTGCTAATTTATTTCAACCTACAGGAAGATACCAGCTATTTCAGAATCTGAAATTGTTGAACATTTTGTAAATCCACAGTCAATTGAAAATCTTTGCAAGCTTTACTTCCTCAAATCATGTCAACTGTTTACACACTCCTCATAACAAACCAATTAGCTTTTGCCTCTGATACATGTTTGTATTTGAAGTTGAAAACCACTTTAGAAGTTCCAGATATTTCAGTTGTAGACTTTAGTTATGCATATACTTAGAAGGTACGCATTCTTTCTTTTAATTTTATTACTCATAAGTTTTAGATCCCTTTTTAAGGAGTGGTGAAGGAGGTCAGTAAGCATTCTTGTTTCTCCAGTTTGTTGGGTTTATGACACAAGGATGTCTATATTAGTGTTTCAGCTCGGCGTCACTCAAGGTGGGGCTGACTTCTGATAGGTGAGAATGTACATGTGGGGTTTGGATGTGGAAGGGGTTGGGCAGGTCAGTGAAAACCCAGCCCTTCTCTGTTCCACAGGAGCAACCTCAATATAACTTATTACAAGGACTATGAGTCATCATCATATTCCTTGTTTGATCACAGACCTTTAGGAAAACATGGGTTGGGCTATTTCACCTTGAATTGTTTTGCTTCTAATTCTGTATTTTGAACTGGCAATTATGTAGCACAGAAACATTCATTACATGTGGCATTCACCAATATTTATTGACTACCTACTGTGGACAGACATTTGTATAATCCAAAAAAATAAAATTAAATTAATATTTTGCTTCCTTTAAGGAAATAAGAGTTTGTCAGTCAGTTTGTCAGTGGCTGATTAGTTTCAAAAATTCCCCTTACCATCAATTTTTATGAAGTTTTGATCAAATACTAGTCTTGGTTCTCATGCCATGGGTGAGTTGAGGCAAAGACATAATGAGGGATTTGTTTCTGTTTCTAGTAAGCCCTTAGATACAGCTTAATATGAACATGTCTTGATTTAAATTGGATTTTGTCCATGACATACCTTGCTAGTAAAATTACAAAGTTTAGTTAGCCTGAGGTTCCTCCTCTCCGCATCAGCTTGAAATGTCTCTATTGTGACACCAGTTCTTTTCTCCAGTGTCAGACAAGTCATGTGCCCTCTTTCACAAGTCCATCCTCTCCCAGTTCCTTCAAGCCTTTGTGTCCTCCTTTTCTTCTCTTTCCAGCATCTTCAGTCTCTCCATGTTCTGGGCTTCCCCCTCTAGAGCTAAACAGATCTCTGCTATCTTGAAAAGAACTTCTACTTGATTTGCACCCTTTTTTTCTGGCCAAGTCTGTTGACTGTATGATCTGCACACACACACGTGTCTCTCTCTCCGTTGTTTTTTCATTCCCATAATCTGACATGTGCACCACAGCCCTCTTGATTTCTAAATATGTCGGCCTTATTTTAGCCTCATTCTCTCTCCTTAGCTTCTTTTGCAGGATTTGGCAGTTGATTGATATCCTCTTCTTGAAATTCTTTCATAACATCCAGATTCCCCTCCTACCTCTCTGATTGTGCCTTTTTTTTTTTTCAAGAATTCTTTTTCCCAACATCTTAACATGGTTCTTGTCCCAACGTTTAGTCCTCACTCTTACTTTCCTTCCACGGTGTCATCCTCCAAGAGTGATTCTTAACTGTTATTGCTCTATGAATGACCTCCTGAGTCAGGATTCCCAGACCTAACCTGTTTCCTAAGCAGTGCTTGCATCTTCTACTGATTGATGGATGTTATCACTTGAATGAGCCAACCTCACTTCAACCCAACTTGTCATGCATGTATGTGTATATATTTGTTAATGAAAATAAAGTTTAGAAAAAAATTCCAAAATATTAACAAGGATATGTGTGTGTGTGTGCATGAGGGATTATTAATAATTTTTATGTTTTTCTATATTTGTTGCCTTTTAATTTTAACATTTTGTTATTAAATATTTCAAATACATATTTTAATATCCTTATCTTTCATTTGTACAGTTATCATGAATTATTTTATGATAACAGTTAAAATGTAGTAATCTTTAAGTTGTTTTAATAGTTCTAATACTATTCAAATCAATTTTAGAATTTTGTGTTGGAAATGACAATAAGGAAAAGAATATTCTCAGGCTAAATATCTGTTTAACAAAGTGGAAACAAAAATGGAGCTTTTCACGCAAATAGCAAAGCTATTTGGAGAGAAGCTTGATTTATAGTCCTTTGTATATTCTAGTTATTCGTCCTTTAATGGTAATATGCATTGCAAATATCTTCTCCTTGATGGTGGTTTATTTCTCGCTTTCTGTTTCTTACTCTTAATTTCAATGTAGTTATAATTATCAGTCTTTTCTTTTATGGGTTTTTGTTTTTTTAACATTTTGTTTAAAAAACCCTTTCTTTCTCCAGGTCATAAAGATGTTCTCCCATATATATATATTTTAAGTTTAAAGGTTTGCTTTTCACATTTGGGTCTTTAATCCTGCAATTTAGTTTTTGGGTATGGCTTTGCTTTGTTGTTCTAAATATGGATAACTAGTGTCTCGACACTGTATTTTAAGTGTTTCATCCTTTCCACGCTACTCTAATACTTTGTCGAACATCAGGTTTCCATATATATGTGGATCTGCTTCTCTCTTTTTTTTCCCCGTTGATCTGTTTACGTATCCCGTGTAGAAACTGTACTGTCTTAGTTATTATGTCTTCATAACAAATCTTGAAAACTGGTAGGGCAAGTGTTCTCTCACCTCACCTTGGTTCTTTAAAGTTGCCCTGGCTATGCCTGTCCCTTTGATCTTCGTTATACATTTTATAATCAATCTATCAAATTATACACACACACACACACACACAAAAAAAAAAACTATCAGGAGTTTCATTGGAATTACATTGAATGTATAGAATTAGAATGGGGAGAATTAATATCTTTATAATTTGGACTCTTGCTATAGGTAGATAGAGCACATCTCTCTATTCTAAAATTACTTTCTATAAAGTTTTGTCTTGCATGACTAGTTAGATTTATTATATAGGTTTTTTTGCTATTGTAAATGGCTTATATTTTTGTTTTCATTTTATAACTATGCTGGTGTATAGACATGTAATTTGACTGTTGTATTTTCATGTCATAGCCAACAGCCTTTTATTTTAGTTCTAATAATTTATAGCTTTTCTTGGTTATTCTGTGTAGACTTTTCTGTTCTCTGCATGTTATGACAGACTTGTGTTTGTTTTTTTTGTTGTTGGCACGCCAGTGCAGTGTTGAACCGAGGCAGTGATAGTGGGCACCCTTATTGTCATTCAGATTTTAAAGGGATTGCTTCTAGTGCATGATACTTTATGTATATTTTTGTAGATATCCTTTATCAGGTTAGAGAAATGCTCTTCTAGTCTTAGTTTGCTAAGAGTATGTATCAAGAATGAGTGTTAAATTTTAAAGAGTGCTTTTTGTGTGCCTACTGAGATAATACAGTTTTTCTCCTTTAATCTGCCAATGTGTTGAACTACGTAACATACTAATGAACTTTCTAGTATGATACGTCTTCATGTTCCTTGGATAAGTTGTAATTGACACCGTTATTGTTGCTTAAGATTTTGCAAAATTGGGTTTTCTAACATTTTATTTAGGTTTTTCTCATCTATGTTAGTGGGATATTTGTACTGTATTTGTTTGGTTTGGTTTCTCGTTTTCCTAGCTTTGTTATGTGAGTTAGGAATAATTTCTTCTTTTTCCCTTCTCTGGAGTAGTTTGTGTAAATGGAGATTATCTGCATCTTGAATGTTTGATATAATTTGCCTATATAGTCATCTAGGGCTGGTATCCACGGTTTTATTTGTTTGTTTTTAGTTTGTTTCGAGGGGGTAGATTATGAACTTCTGATTCAATTTCTTCTTCAAGTTTCATATATCTTCTTGACTCAATTTTGATGTTATATTTTTCTTTAAAATTGTACATTTCCCCCTAAATTTTCAATTGTATTGCATAATGTTGTTCATAGTATTTTTTTAAAGAAGAAAGGTCAGCTATATCTGCAGTTATAACCCTTTTTTCATTCCTGATATTGTTTATGCCTCCTCTATTTTTCTCCAGTCTTTTTAAAAAGCTAGCTTTTGCTTTTGTTGCTTTTTTTTAAAGGAAGAAGTTCCTTTGTATCCCGTTTCACTAATTTCTGCTCCTATCTTCTTATGCTCTACTGTGTTTTCTCTTTTTGAGTCACATATTTAAATTATTGGTTTTCAGGTTTTTTTCTTTTCTAATATACACTTGAAATTCCAATTTTTTCTCTAAGTAGTGATTTAGTTGAATCCCATTTTTTTTAGTATTTAGTACTTTCATTGTCATTAAAGTTTGAAGTTTTCCCCATATCCTTTATGGTTTCTTCTCTGACTTGTGATTGTTTAGAACTGTGTCCATATGTTTCCAAACAGAGAGTCACAAATTCATTATCTTTTTGCCCTTGATTTCTGATTTTAGTCTATAGGATAATGATTCATTGACCATTGCTGAAATTTGTATTATTGCCTAATGGAGTCAATTTTTTTTTTTTTAATGCTGTCTGTGGAGTTGAAAATAATGGGTCTGCATAGTTCTTTTTTTTTTTTTTTTTTTTTTTTTTTTTTTTTTTTTTTTTTTTTTTTTTTTTTTAAAA
>NW_007726147.1:1196167-1298901 GCF_000696425.1 Galeopterus variegatus
CCCGCGCCTCGCTCAGCCAGCGAGCGGGAACCGGTCTGCATGTGGGATCCGAACCCTCAGGCGGGAGCGCCGCCGCGCTTCCCAAGCGGCGCACTATCCAGTGCGCCACCGGGCCGGCCCTGCATAGTTCTTTATATTAGGCTTGTTAGTTGATATTCAGTTTTTCTCTACTTGATCAATCTACTGAGACAAGTGTGTTAAAATCTACCACAGTAGTGGATTATTCGTTTTCCCTTCTAGTGATCAAGTTTTGCTATTCGAAGTGTTCTTGTATATGTCTCTTGATATACCTGTGCATGAGTTTCTGTTGTATGTATAACCTAGCTGTAGAATTACTGGGTCGTAGGTCGTGCATATGTTCAGTTTCATTAGGCAGTGCTGAATGGTTTTGTAAAGTGGCTTAAACAATTTATAATCATACCAGCCATGTATGAGAGTTCCTGTTACTCAATGTCTTTATCAACACTTGGTGCTTTTTAAAGAATTTTAGCCATCATAGCTGGGTGTACTAGTAGCTCATTATAGTTTTAGTATGCGTTGTTCTGATTACTAATGAGGTTGAACCTCTTTTCATGTGTTTATTGGTTCTTATTTTTAGTTTCCAGTTCTCTGCCAAAATGACCAGTCTTGTCTTTAATCTTGTTGAACATAGTAAGCATAGTTATTTTAAACTTTATATCTTATGCTGTAATAACTAGAGTGATTGTGGGTATGTTTCTGTTGTCTATATTAGTGGTTTCCACTAATCTTTTTTTTTTTTTTTTCCATATACTCTTGTCTTTTTGCACGCCTGGTTATTTTTGATTGAGTACTAGAAAAATGAAAAAATTTAAAAATCAGTTGAGGTCTAAGATGATGTAGTCATCTTCCAGAATGGACTGTGTTTGTTTCTGCCAGGCACTTGTCAGCAACAGCAACCTGGAAATCACATCAGTCCAATTTCAAGGATTGGGAAGATTCAAAACTAAGCTATAGTGCTTATGAGGGCTTATGATTTCTGGTTCATCTTTATTTGTAGGGAGCACTCTTTCATGATCCCAATCCAAATTAAGGAGGATTTACATGGCTCCCCAACTTTGGTGGGCCTTGGACTTTAATTTCTGTCCCTGGTGTTCTGGATGGAGTCACAGTGCTGCTTAGCCACACTGTCCAGAATCAAAGGACACCCCTAATGGGAAAGTGGTCACATATGCTTGGCTCACCTTCTTGGACTTCCATTCCCTAGGGATCTTGGTTTGGCTATTTTTTGCTATCTTGATGGTTCTTCGGTGTCTTCAAGAAAATGCCCTTTACAGGCTGGCTGGTTAGCTTAGTTGGTTAGAGCACAGTCTTGTCACACCAAGGTCAAGGGTTCAGATCAGCCAGTAGCCAAAAAAAAAAAAAAAAAAGGGAAGGCTCACCTTCTTGGACTTCCATTCCCTAGGGATCTTGGTTTGGCTATTTTTTGCTATCTTGATGGTTCTTCGGTGTCTTCAAGAAAATGCCCTTTACAGGCTGGCTGGTTAGCTTAGTTGGTTAGAGCACAGTCTTGTCACACCAAGGTCAAGGGTTCAGATCAGCCAGTAGCCAAAAAAAAAAAAAAAAAGGGAAAGAAAATGCCCTTTACATTTTTTCCAGTTGTGTTCAGAGAGAGAGTTTAAATTATCTCATCCACCAGTCCCAGAAACTAAATTTCTCCAGTGTGTATTTTCTCTTTAACCTCTCTGTATCTTCATGTGACTCTGGATTTTGGATTTACTTTTCTTTTTACACAGTTTAAATTTTTATCCAGTTAAATGGACACTGTTGGTTTATTTTACTTATTGTGGTTTGTGATGCACTTAGATATATTTGTTTTTGTTTTTTTTTATGCTTTGTATTTACCCTGTTTTTTCTAGGATTTTTATTTCTTTGGGTCTCTAATAATATTAAATATATTATACTTATTTAACAATTTTTATCTGATAATTATATTACCTGGAATTCTCTTGAATTTCCATAATTTATTCAAATAGCTTGAATACGATTCTTGGGTGACTTTTCAGGCAAGAGGCTTTTTTTTAAACATCTATTCCAAAGTATTTCTCCTTTTTACTGCTAAGATCCAGAGTGGATGGTGAAGATAAGGCAGGATTGGAAAATGTGACCAATAAAAAACAAACTAGGAACAGAAAATGTATTTTGAAAGTATTCCTTAGGATGATAAGAACCAACCAAAATTAGAAATCAAAAAGAAAAACATGGAACCAGATTAGGTTTTAAGTCATTATCCATCACACATAGGAATTCATCCCTTGTCCCCAAATAATTATTTACTGTTCAGTAGGTCCATGTGGTTATTTGTGGGATTTTAACTACTAGTGGGAATAAAGACAAAGATTATGCAGCAAAAACACATTTAAAAAACCACAAAAACCTCAGGTTTTGCTTATAAATTTTGAACTTGCCTTCTGTACTTTAAAAGTCCACAAAAATGCTTTTATTTCTTTTGCTTCATTTCTGTCTGTTTCTTTGGTTATCAATAAGATATTTATTCTCAGCCTAGAGCTTATTCCACTGGGAGGAGTGTGGGTCATGCATAGTGAGCTAAGTCCGCTGCCCTGGTTGATCACTAGCTCCCTGCCTCGTAGGCTTGCTGGCCACCAGGAGGAGCTGCCTGCTGAGGGGTCTGAAGGTGGCTGTGGTTAAATGGGGCACCCGAGAAAACATAGAAGAGGAAGGAAACATGGGGTCCTAGCAGAGAACAGAGGATGCTGGCCACGAGAGGAAGGAGCTAATTTATTTTCTGTCTCCTCTCTATAATGGTCAAGATATGCCTGTCAATAATAAAAACCACTGAACTTTACCCTTTAAATGGGCGAATTTTATGGTCTGTGAAATATACCTTACTAAAGCTGTAAAAAAGAAAGCCCTTCCTGTCAGAAGAGTTGAAGGCAAATGTGTTAAAAGCCGCTGACCTGATCATGGTTGCAGAAGCCTGCCAGCTCACTCATTGTGATAGATCCTTCCAAGTACAATACATATTTATATGCTGTGGATTGAATGTCCCCCCAAACTCATTGAAGCTTGACTGCCATCGTGACAGTATTAAGAGGGTGGGAAATCCTATTATGATAATTGAAAGGTTGGGCTGTGAAGAGGTGATTAGATTGTGAGGACCATGCCCTAGTAAATGGATTAATCCATTGATGATTTAATGGTGGTCATAGGCGTGGTTCTGTTGGCTTTAAAAGGTGAGTACGTGAGGAGCTCTCGCTCTGCTCAAGGCATCCACCATGTAACACCCTGCGTTGCTGTTACCACCCACCAACAAGACCCTCACCAGATGTGCTCCCTGGACTTTGGACTTCCCAGCCTCCAAAACTGTAAGCAATAAATTTTGTTTTCTTACAAATTACTCAGTTTCAGATATTTCTAAGCAACAGAAATGGACTGATACACATGTATATGAAAAAAAGTATGTGTGTTCACAAGAATAATATCCTGGGCTCTTGGTAGGTGCTATGGCTTAGAGCTTGTAATTATTATGCCCACAGCAGCAAGTTGGCATTTTTTGTTTTTAACAGAAAATGAGGTAGCACAGAAGAAGGAACAGGAGTTAACATTGATGAATGCCTACTGTCAGGTAGATGGTGTGACCTCCCTTCTGAAGAGGAGGAACCTTAGGTGTGGAGGTGTTGAGCAGCCTGCTTGAGTAACCAGGGGAAGAAGATAAGTAGATCTGGGGTCTGAGGGACCTCAGCATCTGCCCTTGTTACCTCACCACGCTGCCGGTGCCAGGTGTGCCGGAGTTGTTAGGGCATGAGGGTGCACCTCTCTCCTCAAAGATTTGGGTGCTGTCAGAAAAGGGTGTTCAGCTCAAAGGAGGCAGAGATACAGCTTGAGAAGATTCCCCTTCACAACCTAAAACATTTTTTAGCCTTGGCATTTTTGCAGTGGTGCTCTCTCTGCTGGGATAGAAGGAAGCTAAACAAAACTGGAGTGCAGCCCTGAAATGTTGGAGGGGCTGAGGGGCAGATCCTGGGCTGAGAGTGCTTGATCCCTCACGCTGCATGGTCATGTGGGACACACTGTGAGAGCAGAGTAAGAATCTCAAGTAAAATTGTGCAGTATGTTCTGAAAAAAAAGTGAATTTTGTGTTCCCAGCCTGCAGAATGTGCAACAGCATGTGGTAACCGGGATCAGTTGCTGTACCTATGAACCACGCTTTAGACAAGTGACTGTAAATCTTAGACTGCCATAAACCCAAGCTATTTCCATAGTAGAATTAGCTCTTTGATTACGTGCAATAACCAGAGCAGAGGAAACAGGAAGATGCCGGCACAGGTGGACACAGCCAGCATTCCTATGGGATTAACCTTGCTATTTACAACCAGTGCGGGCTGGGAGGTGTCCTGCCCAGCATTCCAGCAAAAGCTAAGAACGTTGGAATTTAAGCATGGTGACTATCAGTGAGGAGTCAGAGCTGTTCTGTTGTACCTAGACCCTTCCAGCCTTCCTCAGATAACAGCAAACTGCAGCAGAATTGCAAACTGGACCTGATGTTAGACCTCAGTTCAGGAAAGCAACCTTGTTGAATCTCATGGTCTCAATTGGAAATTTCTGGGGAAGGGCCTGTGATTGGCTGGCCGCATCCCCAGATCAGTCCTTGTTGCTGAAGCCAGGCTTTGTGGTCACTTTACAACAACACAGTGGCTCTCAAGGAAGGGTGGTATTCAGAGAAAGCAATGGATTTCCACACACCCATGTTGTGTAGTTATGTATAATATATGTAACAGGAATCCCATTACATATATACTTTTGTGTACTGCTTTTTTCACATATAGATCAAGAATACTTTATATCTCGCATTCTTTGAAAACATTTTAATATCTTTTTGCTATCCCTTGTGTGGATGTATTATGGTTTATTGATTCTTCTATTATTTGTTAAACATTTAGATTGTTTGCAATTTTTCCCAATTACAAAAATTATTGATTTGAATATAAGTCTTTCTCTAAGTTTTTATATCTCTGTCTTAGTTCATTTTGTGCTGCTGTAACAGCATACTACAGACTGGGTAACTTCCAAAGAGAAGATATTTATTTCTCACACTTCTAGAGGCTGGAAGTCTAATATCAAGGTGCTGGCATCTGGCAAGGGCCTTTTTGCTATGTCATCTCATGGTGGAAGGGCAGAGAGAGAGCAAGAGATTGAGCTTGCAGTCACAAGGCCATTTATAATTGGCATTAATCCACTAGCGACAGTGGAGCCCTCATGACCTAAACACCTCCCATTAGGCCCCACCTCCAAACAGCATTGCATTGGGGATTATGTTTCCAACACATGCTTTTGGGGGACACATTAAATCATAGAAATTTTCTTATGATAGATTTCAAAAAGACAATGTCTGAATCAAAGGATGAGAATTTTAATTATAGCTCTTGATATGTATTGTCAGATGGCTTCCTAGAAAGGTGGAGTAACAGATGAATATGGAGCTGGCTTGTTGCATACAGATGGTGAAACACACACACATATTAGAATAAACAAATAAGATGTGTTTCGCTGGCAAGAGGGCATGCAAACGTACTCAGCAGATGGGAGATCTTTTAGTCTTTTTTAACAGCTTTATTGAGATACAACTCACATACCATATAATTCACCCATTTAAAGGGTATATTCAGTAGCTTGTAGTATATTGACAGAATTGTGTGTCCATCACCACAGTGAAGTTTAGAAAGAGTATTTTCATTACCCCAAAAAGTAACCCCACTTTCTTGGCTGTCACTCCCTTAATCTCCCCATTCTGACCCATCCTAAATCCATGCAGCCACTAATCTACTTTCTGTCTCTATAGATTTGCCTATTCTGGACAGTCCATATAAATGTGCAGTGGATTGAATTATGTCCCCCCCAAACTCACTGAAGCTTGAATTGTGTCCACCAAGTTTTATGTGTTAGAAAGTTAGCCCCCACTGTGACTGTTAAGAGGGTGGGAAATCCTATTTTGGTAATCGAAAGATGGAGCCTTGAAGAGGTGATTAGATTGTAGGACCATGCAGTAGTGAATGGATTAAAAATGGTGGTCAGGGGCATGGTTCTGAAAGCTTTAAAAGAAGAGAGTCTGTCTTTCTCTCTCTCTCTCTGTCTCTCTCTCTCTCTGTCTCTCTCTCTCTCTCTCTCTCTCTCTCTCTCTCTCTCTCTCTCTCTCTCTCTCTCTGCTTCCACCACCTTGCACTGTGAGACCCTTGGGTCACTGTCACCACCACCAGATGGACTTTGGACTTCCCAGCCTCAGAAACTGTAAGCAATAAATGTCATTTTTCTTTATAAATCACCCAGTTTCGGGTATTTTGTTATGAGCAACATAAACGGACTAATACAAAATGGAATCATACAAAATTTGGTCCTTTGTGTCTGGCTTCTTTTACTGAGTGTGATATGTTTAAGAGTCACCCATGCTATAGCATGTGTTAGGACTTCATTCCTTTTTATTGACGATAGGAGCGCTTATGTCACATTAGCAGAAGAGCCTGTAAGTCTGTGGCTAAAGGATATTGAGGGCCCATTCGGGAGCAGTGATCATGGATTTTAGTGGCACTAATTTTCCTTGTTATGTGACTTTCTCTAGGATCCTTATGTTTTTAATGGCTATAGCAACAGTCCTTTTTGTGGACGTACCAATTTATTACCCTATTTGGTATTAGTGGATATTTGAGTTTTTTCTAGTTTTCACTCTTTTGAACATTGGGATATATCCATTGGGATATATCTTTTAACATTTATGTGAATGTTTTCTGTGAGTAAATTTCTAGAAGTGGATTTGGTGGGTGAAGGGATATGGTCAGTTTACATTTGGACACACAGTGCCATCCTGCGCTAAAGGGAATTTATGTCCAACCACCATTTCATCATCACCCTGAAACTGTCAGTCTTCTTAATCTGTGGTAATTTAATGTGTGAATTCATCAGTTTCCTTCTTTGCATTTTTGGCACTTTTCAGGTTGAACAGTTTTTTCATATAATTTTTGCCATTTGTGTTTTTTCTTTTAAAATTTATAAGAAGCTTTTATAAGTTTAGTATTTTTGTATAGTCAAGTATTTCAGTCTTTCATTATTTCTTCCACTGCTTTAAGTTTAATTAAAAATTTAATGATATCTTATTACTGTTAATTATCATTATCCTACTTTTAACCTGTTTATTATCCCATTATCTTTTTCTTTGATTGTTCTATTATTGTTTCCTTTCTACTCTTTTTTTCCTATGGCTCCTAATAACCATTTAATTTCTTTCAAAAATGCCACCTTCAGTGTTACTCTTCAAAATATTTATTCTTCTCAAGATACAAGAAACTTACAACCCTCAATTAGACATTTTCCCACACAACTAACCCTTGCATTTTCACACCAATTATTTCTTTTCACTTTAACTAATTTTAGAAGGCTCTGAACTGCTAACTGAAGATTTTCTTAGAAACTTAAAAAGCATACCCCTTTCCACATATGTTCATGTGTAGCCTAAGGGTTAATCAGTTAATTTATAAATGAAAACTACAGAGTATCAGATTAATAGACAGCAACTTTTGCTGATCTTCACATTAATTTCCTATATTTTCGTATGGTTTCTTTTTCTGATTTTTGCCAGCTCCTCTCTTCATTTTTCCTAATTTTCCTCTTTCCTTTCTTTGGAAAAAGGGTTCTGTTTATTCTCCATAGAAAATATTCCTTTTAATTCCATGTATTACTTTATCATGAGTAGTCATGATGAAAAGAGACTGTCTTAAGGCTGGCCAGTTAGCTCAGTTGGTTAGAGCATAGTGCTGATGACAGCAAGGTCCAGGGTTTGGTCCTTGTACCACCTAGCTGCCAAAAAAAAAAAAAAAAAGAAAGAAAGAAATTGCAATTTTCCAATTGTGAAGCCAACAGGTAATATCTGAATAAAGAGATGACTAAGAGTATTATATAGAGGTATTAGTAAAAATGAGCCATTAGAACAAAAGTTATGCATTGTTTAATGACTGGGATACATTCTGAGAAATGCATCATTAGGCGATTTCATCATTGTGACAACATCATAGAGTGTACTGTCACAAACCTAGATGGTATAGCCTACTACACACCTAGGCTATGTGGTATAGCCATTATAATCTCATTATAATCTTATTATTGTCATATATGTAGTCCATTGTTGACCGAAAATCATTATGTAGCACATGACTACCAAAAGGGAAAAAAGAGCAAAGAAAACAAACCTTTTACTGTATATTAAGTATTACAGAAATCAGTCATACTTACTATTAAAAGTTAAGTTACTATTAAAAATTAAAGATTCTCAGATTCGTAAAGTAATATCTAACTCGATGTGATGTACAGAGACACACTTAAAAGTAAGTGTCTGAGACGTGTTAAAAATAAAGGAAGATGTACTAGGCAAATACACATAAAAAGAACGTCTTGATATCACACAAGGTAAAATTTAGGCCAAAAACATTACATGAGACGGAGACAATGTATAATGCTAAAGGCTATAATTCATGATGAAGAAATATAGTTTCAAATATCTGTGCTCTAAATAACACAGAAGCAGCTTTCTAAAGCAGAAACTATAGAAGCTGAAAGAAGAAGTAAACAGATACACACTAATAATATGGAATTTAACATAATCTGATTTAAACAGATTAAGTGCAAAAAATTAGTAAGGATATGGATGGTCTAAGCAAATAGTAAGATCTATGAGAGTTTTTCAAAAAGATCATGGAAAAATAGAATTAAAAGATAATACAAATCTTTCCATGAGCTTTTTTTTGTGTGTGTGTGTGTGTGTGACCAGTAAGGGGATCGTAACCCTTGGCTTGGTGTCGCCCGCACTGCGCTCAGCCAGTGAGTGCACCGGCCATCCCCACATAGGATCCAAACACAGGGTCAGCCCATTCCATGAACTTTTTGAAGACCCCTCGTACAGATATATATTGAACTCCGCTCAGCCAGTCTATGAGAGTTTTTCAAAAAGATCATGGAAAAATAGAATTAAAAGATAATACAAATCTTTCCATGAGCTTTTTTTTGTGTGTGTGTGTGTGTGTGACCAGTAAGGGGATCGTAACCCTTGGCTTGGTGTCGCCCGCACTGCGCTCAGCCAGTGAGTGCACCGGCCATCCCCACATAGGATCCAAACACAGGGTCAGCCCATTCCATGAACTTTTTGAAGACCCCTCGTACAGATATATATTGAACTCTGTATCCCAATAATAGATGCTATGCCTTGATTTCAAGTGCACATGGATCATTTACATATACCTGTTGATCTTACATTAGTGACTGTAAAAAACTTCAAATAATTTTGAAAAATAGAAATGAAATAGCATTTTCTGAGTAAAACTAGAAAATAAGAATAAAAACAAATGGTTGGTTGCACAACAGTGTAAATATACATAACAGTACTGAAGTGTAAACTTAAATGGTTACGATGGTAAATTTTATGTTATGTGTATGTTACCACAATTAAAAAAAATGCCTAATTTAAAAAAAGGAACAACAAAATAACAACGACCTCATGGAACCCCAAGAGAATGCACGGTTGGCCCTGTTTCTTAGTAGATAAGTAGTATGAATTGGGGCAGACTTTGCTACCATATAGACCTGAGTTCAAATCATGTATCTTCCTAAACCTTGAGTCCAAGAAAAGCAGTCACCTTTTTTTCAAGTGAATAATGTCACCTACCTTTAGAGTGAAGATTTATTTAGAATTTATGTAAAATTCTGTGTATATTCAAGGTTTTTTAAAAATTATGTTTCTTCCTTCAAAGTTTTTGTCATTAAATTAGTTCCTTGAAGTAAGGACTTTAAGATGAACTCATAATTTTCATTAACATTCAAATAAGATACTAACATGGATGTCAAGAGGGAAACACCAAAAGTGGTCACAAGACTCTTTAGATGTGAGACCCCTTGCATTTCTATAAAGCCATCACCAAAGAAGACCCTCAGCGTATGTGTTCACTGGACTTTGGACTTCCCAGCCTCCAAAACTTAAAAATTTAAACAAAAATAAAGTTCATGGAAAGATTTCCATTATCAACTTCCAGTCAAGATGGCGGAATACAGAGTGCCCAGCATCACCTTCTCTCACAATCAGCCAATTTACAACTATTGAAAAGCAATGACTGCTAAGCTGTGGGGCCACTAGAGCTCAGGGGAAGAAATGGAGAGACCTGTGGAGTTCATGAAGGCAGGAGAAACTACAATGAGAGAAAGAAAGGACTGCTCCAACAGTTTTAAACCCCGACCACTTCAAGGCTGGCACTGGTGAGCACACGGATTAAGAGCTGGCAAAAACCACAGCTGTGCCCTTCCTATGAAGTTGTTTGGAGGTGGCATGGGACAAGAGGATTTTGGTGGTCTCCAGGCCAGCAAGACCACTAATGGGGTTCCCATGGACCCACATAGGAGTGAGGGGCCACAGACAACTGAAAAAAGGAACCACTCAGAAGCCGGTGAGTCATTGCAAGGGACTGGCCCACGGGAAGTGTTTGGAGTGTGGGTGTTGGGGAAGACAGGCCCATTGGAGGAACATTGGGGCACAGCATGGACAGCTGATCTGCCTTCCAGTCAGCACAGAACCACTCAGTGGAGACTGTTCAGGAATATAGAACTGCAGGGGGTTCAGTTTGCTGAAAAGACTGAGGCCCAGAACAGAGTTTCCAGTACCCAGGTATACTGGACTTCAGAAGACCTGTAAGTGCCTACAAGGTCAACAGTTAAAACCTGAATTGCACAAAAAGCCTTCCCCAGAGAATTAGCAGCAAAACAGCAATTTAGCTCAAATACAGGGCTCAAGTGCTGGTTGCCTTAGGAAGTTCCTCCATTTTAGAAGTAAGCAAAGGACAACAAATTAGTTCCAGTGCAGAGTTTAAATGGTAGGAACAGTGAATAATCCAACACAGAACTGAAAGAAAACACAAAAAACCCACAGACCAGAGACAAAGTTCTGATATTAACCAGTAAAGGTCTGACACCACCAAAGAACACCTATTAAACCTAGAAAAACCAGAAGCCCTTTGGGCTCCTGAGCCGGGGTGGGGAGAGGGCCGAGGGCCTCAGCCATGTCTCCCTGATGTCTGTTCCCAGCCCAGTGATGACCACCAAGCTGCCGCCAGAAGTGTCCCGGGCTCCTGAGCTGTAGCGGTGGAGGGGGCCAAGGTCCTGAGCCATGGCCCCCGGACATCTGCACCCAGCCCAGCAACAACTACCAAGCCACCACTGGAACCCCCTGGGCTCCTGAGCTGGGGCAGTGGGGGGGCCGAGGGCCTCATTCACACACACCCCCAACATCTGCATCCAGCCCAGTGATGACTGAGCTGCCACTGAAGCCCCCTGGGCTCCCCTGCCAGAATGAGAGGGGTGTCACGGGTCTCAATGACACCCACCTCCATCCTTCTCCCACTCTCTCCCCCTCCCCCCAACTGCTCTGCAACATCTTAGAATATAAAAAATAATAAGAAAAATAAGTAAATTAATTTCTAAAAATCTTTAAATTCCACTACTTTAAAGTTCAAGAACAGATGAGAGGGGTAGCATTTTACTTCAGTGCCAATTTATTATAAACAGAAAACAGAGGTAATTATCACTTACAGCTAGAGAATAGAATTTAGACCTAAAACAAACCAACTTAGAGTCAACGCCCTGCTTAAACAGATGAGGATATTGAAGCTCAGAGAGGTTAACTGACTTCCCTGAAAATCTTACAGCTGATCAGTGGTAGAGCCAGGATTTGACTTTGTTTTGTGTTGAGTAACCAACAGGTGTATTACATCTTTGGAGTAAAACTAACACCACTTAAAGAAAAGGGATAGCAGTACACAAAAAGATAAAACGAGTACAAATAAATACAAAACTTCCTTACAATGTGGAAATTTTTAGAGTGGAGTAAGAATGCCATTTGCTCCAAGGTGCAGAGTCTTTTAAATAAAAGTGTTCTGGGGCCGGCCCAGTGGCGCACTGCTACAGTGCGCCGCTTGGGAGCGCAGTGGCGCTCCCGCCGAGGGTTCGGATCCCACATACAGACCGGTTCCCGCTCACTGGCTGAGCAAGGGGTGGGTGCAGCACCGAGGGTTGTGATCCCGTTGCCGGTCCCGGTCTGGTACGGGCGCGACACTGAGGGTTGCAGTCTGTTGCCGGACACGAAAAAAGACAAAAAAAGGAAAAATAAAAAAATAAATAAATAAAAATAAATAAATAAAAGTGTTCTGTTTAAAGGCCCTTGTCTTAGTCCTTTCATGCTACTATAACAAAAATACCATAACTGAGTGGCTTATAAACAACAGAAGTTTATTTCTTACAGTTCTAGAGGCTGGGAAGTTGGCAATCAAGGTTCCAGTAGATTTGGTGTCTGGTTAAGGGCTTCTGTCTGCTTCACAGATGGCTTCTTCTCTTCATGTCTTCACATGTGGGAAAGGGAAAGGCAGCTCTCCAAGGCCTCTTTTCATCCCATTCATGAAGGCTCTCCCCTCATGACCTAGTAATCTCTAGAAGCCCCACCTCTTAATATACTATCACACTGGGCGGTAGGTTTCAACATATGAATTTTGAGGAGAAACAAACATTCATACCATAGCACCCTTCAATCTGGAAAATTTAAAATTCGGTTAAACAATTCTTGGATCAAAAGGAAAATATGAACAAAACTACAGAATTCTAAGAAAATAACAATAATAAAATTATGACATCAGATTCAATGGAATGTAGTTGGAATAATGCTTAGGAAGATTTGTAGCATAAATATCTAGAAATAAAAATTTTTTTAAATTAAAGAGAAATGAACTAAGCAAACTCAAAACACTGGGGGAAAAACAACGAAGGATTAAAAAAGACAAAAACTAAAATTAACCAGTTAGTAAACAGAAAAGTAGAAGAATTAACAAATCAATAACCTAGTTCTTGAGATAAAGATCAAGAAAAGAGAAAAACTCCTAGCCCACCTAATTAAAAAAGAAGTGGGGGAAGAAAACTATTTATACAAATAAGATATGACAAGGGGGAAATAACTTATCAAAACAGGAAATTTGAAATAAAATAAGAGACTACTTTGTATAACCCTGTGCAAATATATTTGAAAACCTAGATGAAATGGACAGCCTTTTATGAAAATATTACTTACCAAAATTGATGCCAGTAGAGACAGAAACTCTAAACAGCCCAGCTATACAGGAAGTAGGGAAAATTACAAAAGAGCCTGATTCAAAGCACTGTACCCAGATGGTCCCACAGAGGAATTCCTTCAGATCTTTAAAGCTCAGATAATCCCAATACTACTTAAGCTGTTCCAGGCACAGAAAAAGAAGGGAAAGTTCCAAATTCTTTTTTTTGTTTGTTTGTTTGTTTTTTGTTTTTTTTTTTTGTCTTTTGTCTTTTTCCGTGTCCGGCAACGGATCGCAACCCTCAGTGTTGCCCCCGTACCGGACCGGGGACCGGCAACGGGATTGCAAACCTCGGCGCTGCTCCCGCGCCTCACTCAGCCAGTGAGCGGGAACCGGTCTGTATGTGGGATCCGAACCCTCGGGTGGGAGCGCCGCCGCGCTTCCCAAGCGGCGCACTTATCCAGTGCGCCACCGGGCTGGCCCCCAAATTCTTTTAATGAAGTGACTGTAACATTAATAGTAGAATCTGATAAAGACTTTACAAAACAAGGAAAAAGTTTTCTGTAAAATGTTAACAGATAGGGGCCGGCCCGGTGATGCACTGCTACAGTGCGCCGCTTGGGAGCGTGGTGGCGCTCCCGCCGAGGGTTCGGATCCCACATACAGACCGGCCGCTCACTGGCTGAGCGAGGTGCGGACGCAACACCGAGGGTTGCGATCCCGTTGCCGGTCCCGGTCCGGTACGGGCGCGACACTGAGGGTTGCGATCCGTTGCCGGTCACGAAAAAAGACAAAAAGGAAAAAAAAAATGTTAACAGATATTACATTTTAAAAGATCATGATTGAGTAAGATTTATTCAGGAATTCAAATATGATCTACTAATTCATTTATATAATTTATTATATTAGATCAGTAGCTCTAAGCAGAAAAGTTAATTAGATGATTATCTCCATAGATGGCAAAAAGGCATTGCAACAATTCACTCATTCCTTTAAAAAGTCCTCAGTGAAATAGGACTCAGTGCAGTTGTTTAATGTGATTAAACATTCTCACATGTATACATATGTATATACATGCATGTATGCATACATACTCATACAGAACTCCAAAGCCAGCATCTCAGCAGGGGAAAAACTAGAGCCTTTCCCTCTAAAGTCAAGAACATGAGACATGCAATTTGGAAAAAGAGAGTTAAAGATCTTCCCTGTTTGCAGATGAAGTTAAATAAAAACCCTGTAAATGTAAAATCTTAATTGAAAATGTCGGTTTGAACACATATTTTCTAGTTCCATCCACAGAACAGTCCTGGAAGCAGTGACAACCCTAGCAGTGAACATGTCTAGGACCCAGACTGCAGTGTCTCTCCAGGACACTTGGAGGAATGGACAGTTCCAGGTTTGGGGCAGGAGATATGAGCCAGGACATTTTATTGCGATGGAAAGCAAAGAAGTTGGAGCCACCATAAAGGGCCTCTCACTAGCCAGAGATGGGACAGCTTGGGAAAGACACTCACACATGCACACATATACATAAAAATGTGATTAATTGAAACAAAGAATATGTAAAAATCTATGAGTTTATGAGAATACTTCAAAAGAGAAAGTCAAACAACTTATTGGACCCTAATGGGTGCTAATGGATGAATTAGGAATTAGGGTCGTAGTCTTACTCTGAAAGTGAGCAAATAAAAAGAAAGACTTAATGCACTTAGCCTTCCATGTATCAGCCGTAATACAGTTAAATAAATAGCTGTAACTCATGAGGGAAATTTGTCCTTTATAGAAGAATTCCAGAAGAATAGCTGTGGGGAGAAAGATAGAATTAGAACATTATCATTTTACAGCTCCTGATGAAACAGTAGGTTGAAGGCATGACCATCAGTAGGTGAAACCAGCAGAGAAAGGTTGAGGGAACTTTCCAGTGCTGGCTCAGCTGTCACCACCCCACCCGGCAAATGCTGTGGGCCTCCTGCCCAGATGCAGTGGGAAGCACATAGCATGCACTGTGCATTGTTTTTGCTGAAAGTGGAACCTGCATTTAATCACGCTTCTAGAGCTAGCTACCATTTACAGAAGGTAGGAGAGAGGGGGGGAAAAATTAAACAATGACATGGTGAGAAAACAAGCAGATAAATCCAGAATGTGGGTCAGCTGGACAGTGCCCTGGTTTCTGCAACAGATTAATGGCATTAAATAAATAAAGGTGGGGGAGGGGTGACATACATGGACCCTGTTTGGATCCTGATTAAAACTTACTTGCAGGGAAAAGACATTTTTCAGACAATCAGGAAATTTTGATTATGGATTGAGTGTTAGTTGATACGAAGGAGTTATTATTTTTATTGTATATGATAATTACATTGCAGTTATGGGTTTTTTTAATTCTACATTTTTTAGAGAGGCATACTGAAGAGGTCAGAGTTCCTTTAAAATACTTCAGCAAAAAATGAAAAGAAAAAAATGGGATAGTGAAGCAAATATGCCAAAATCTTGATACTGTTGAGTCTGAGGGATGGGTATATGGTGCTTCATTATACTTACTATTTCTTATTTTGAGTATATTTAAACTATTCTATAATAATAAAGCATTCAAGCTGTTGAAAGATATGCTCCATCAAAATGAGAGTAATCTAAGCTATCTTGGAAGATACGGGTCATGAAAAAGAGGAGGTCCAGCACAGGAGAGAGGCACAGGTATGGCCAGGGGGCTGCTGGTGGGAGGGCCCAGGTGAGAGCTGTGCTTCCGCATCTCATCTGCCACTACACAGCTTGCTCAGGATCTGACCTCTCAACTCTAGAGGAGCTCCCAGTGGGCAGGGGCTGTTGAGGTTGTTTTCTTCCTCTGAGTCCCCAGTCCCTAACTGTGCCTGGTTCTGCATGTTTGCAGGGAGGGTGCTGAGAGGGCTGATAAGAGCATGGTTGGTTGATGTCTATATTAGTCCATTTCTGTTGCTTATAACAAAATACACAGAACTGGATAATTTATAAGAAAATAAAGTGTATTGCTTAAAGTTTCTGAGGCTGGGAAGTCCAAAGTCCATCTGGTGATGGTGACAGTGACTCAGCGGTCTCTCATTGCACGATGGTGGAAGCAGAGAGAGACAGACTGTCCTCTCTCTCCTTTTGAAAGCCCTCAGAACCACACCCTTGACCACCCTTTTTAATCCATTCACTATAGCATGGTCCTACAATCTAATCACCTCTTCAAGGCCCTATTCTTCAGTCACCATAACAGGATTTCCCAACCTCTTAACAGTCACAGTGGGGGCTAGCTTTCTAATACATAAAACTTGGGGGACACAATTCAAGCTTTGGTGAGTTCAGGGGGACATAATTCAATCCACTATATTCCATTGTGGGGTCTCTGCTGGATCCAGAAGAAGCAGAAATCAAGAAAGGGCTGGTTTAGACATTAGACATCTTCCTGAAGTGCGAGCACCTGTGGCAGGAGTGAGCTGGCATGAAAGGAATTTGGTTTGAAGAACCAGTTACTTTAACTTCAAGGCAGCACTGTTCTGAGGATCAGGTCCAGGAAGTGAGGGGAGTGTCATAGGAATTCAAAGGGTCAGGAAGCTTGAGGCTGCATTGTTGAATGAGTTACTCACATGAACACTGAAATTACCTAGGATGATGGGAGAGTCCCTCCTTCCTGCCCCCGACATTTTATTATGAATGTTTCAAAAATACAACAAAGCTGAAAGAATTTTACAGTGAATAACTTATTTATCCAACACCTGGATTTTACTTTTTATCATTTTGCTTTATACCTTTCATTACATATCTATTTTCCATTTTACGTTTTTGACACTTTTTCAAGTAAATTGCAGACACTGGCATGTTTCACGTGGGAGTTTTGAGGATTAAATGTGAGAGTATTTTTTAAACTGTTAGAAACTATAGAAACACTGTCTGAAATCTGGCTAAGATGAAGTTGCTTGACTTCAGGTTGCAAATGATGACTCAATTCTTGAATCAGCTTCGGGAGCCAAGCCAGACCCAGATGGAGAGAGGCCACCCTCCCTTTTCTTGTTCAGCGGGAGCAGCAGCACTGTGGCTGCTGAATCCACAGGCTGGCACTCAGCAGCTCTCCTTCCATCCTGCACCTTAGCACAACCCCCTCCTAGCAGATGCAAGCATTCCTCTGCTCCAAGAACAGAACTGCAACCCGAAGACAAATTTAAAAAGTGCGATGTTTGAAAGGGAAGACTAAGGTGGTATATTCTGGAAGGGAACTAATAATAATGCTAGTAATCGAACCACTGAAACATCTTTCTTCTTCTAGGTAGACCTTATTCCATCCTTTGGTGTGTATTTCTTTTCCTCAACCGTAGCTGTTTCTAATCTGAGGTGGAGAAATCTAACCCAGTCCTGGTACCTGTGTCTTCGTGTGGGTAGCTAGAAAATCACAACTCAGGGTGTAGTTCTGAGAGGAGGGGAGCCTTGTATTTCATTAAGTGCTAAATAAAAAGATCCTTTGTTCTCATAAGCCACTTACAACTTGGGCTTTATTTTTATCTGTATGGAGAAAGTGAAAGTAATAGGGGAACAACATGTTTATGTTTGGTTTTGCCCCAGCGCTGGACTCTGAAGCAGGCCCAAGTTAGAGTTTGCATTGCGACTAATGAGGTCAGATTTCTTACCTGGCAGTGCCTCAGTTTCTGCGCCTGAAGGTGATGATACCTGCTCTGCCTTTCTCTTGCTTGTGAAAATACACCTCCTAACATTTTTTTATTTATACTATTTTATTTTTAAATTTCAAGAGCCCTCCTCCTTATTTACTTTGGTTTCTATCTTTACTCTTACCCCAAAAGTCCTCTGACCCTTACTTATCTGTTCATATGTAAGAGTGAGTCACTAGAGGGCCGGCCCGGTGGCGCACTGCTACAGTGCGCCGCTTGTGAGTGTGGCGGTGCTCCCGCTGAGGGTTCGGATCCCACATACAGACCGGCCGCTCACTGGCTGAGCGAGGTGCGGGCGCAACACCGAGGGTTGCGATCCCGTTGCCGGTCACAAAAAAAGACAAAAAAAAAAAAAGAGTGAGTCACTAGAGAGCAGGGACAGATATTTGTACACCCATGTTCTTTGAAACATTATTCACAGCAGCCAAAAGGTGGAAGCACCCCAGGTAGCCCTTGATGAATGGATGGATAAACAAAATGTGGTCTGTGCTACGACGGAATATTATTCAGCATTAAAAAGGAAGCAAATTCCGACACATGCTACAACATGGATGGACCTAGGACATCATGCTAAGTGAAATAAGCCAGTCACAAGAGGTCAAATACTTGACCACTAGGCTGCCGCTGGAAGCACCCCAGGCTCCCAAGCTGGGGCAGTGGGGGGCTGAAGGCCTCAGTCATGCCCCCCAACATCCACATTCAGCCCAGTGACAACCACTGAGCTGCCACTATAGGCACCCCAGGCTTCTGGTTTCGGGGGGCACCAAGGGCTTTAGCCATGTCCTCCCTGGAAATCCACATCCAGCCAAGCCACGACGAAGCCACTGTCAGAAGCCGCCTGGGTTCCCCTGCTGGAATGAGGGGGGTGCCACGGCCCTCAACCACGCCCTGCTCTTTTTTCTTCCACCCTATTACCCTCCCTTTTCCCCTCTCCCCCTCCCCCAGCTACTCTACAACAACATCTTTTTTTTATTTTCCTTTTTGTCTTTTTTTGTGTCCGGCAACGGATCGCAACCCTCAGTGTCGCACCCGTACCGGACCGGATCGGCAACGGGATCGCAACCCTCGGTGTTGCGCCCGCACCTCGCTCATCCAGTGAGCGGGAACCAGTCTGTATGTGGGATCCGAACCCTCGGCGGGAGCGCCGCCGCGCTCCCAAGCGGCGCACTGTAGCAGTGCGCCACCGGGCCAGCCCTCTACAACATCTTAGGATGTAAAAATAAATAAATAAAAAATAAATTTTTTAAATAAATAAAATATAAAAATCAAGAAAAGAAAAAGATGACCAAAAAAAAGAGGTCAAATACTGTATGATTCTACTTATATGAGGTTCCTAGACTAGTCTGATTCAGAGACGGAAAGTAGAATGGTGGTTGCCAGGGGCTGGAGGAGGAAGGACTGGGAAGTTACTGTTTAACGGGGCAGAGTTTCAGTTTGGGAAGATGAAAAGAGTCCTGTGGGTGGATGGTGGTGATGGTTGCACAAAAACGTGAATGTACTTAATGCCAATGAACTGCACACATAAAAATGATGGATGGTAAATTTTATGTGTATTCTACAACAGTAAAAAAAAAAGTCACTAGCGAGCAAATTGGAAGGGAGCTCTTGAGCAAGCCAGCGCTTTCCTGGGGACAAAGTATCTGCGCAGGGTCGGGGAGGACCTAGGGACCCAAGTGTTCCATATATTTGCATTTATTGACTCCCCCTGTTTTCAGCCTTGCGCCCACCGTACCCTGCCCTTTGTGGTTGGGTCCTGCTCCCCTCAGTCTGGACCCTGGGGCTCAGAGAAAGTGGCTTCTCTGTGGTGTCCCCCTCTGCAGACTCAGCTTCTCTTCCTGTAACCACTCCAGTACTCCTTTTGTTATCTTCTAAAAAGTGTTGCCATCTCCCATTCACTTGGATCTTTTTATCCTTGTGGCTTTATATCTTTCTTGGGGGCAAGGATTCAGGAGGGAGAGGAGATAATATGCATGTACCATCTGCCTTTCTAATTAGAAATTGGCATAGGTATTTTTTAATGGTGGTGATCATGTAATTATAGATATACCACTTTAATCTTTTTAATCCATTCACATACAAATAAAAATTCAAAATGCTCATTTCAGACAGCTATTCAGTTGATCTTATTGTCCACATCAGTACAGCCAGCACCTGGGAGCTGTGATAAGATGTGGAGACAGCATCTAAAACCTGTGAGCTACAGTGCCCTTGAGGGCAGTGTTGTCTTGTTTACAGCTGAGCTGGCATACTCTGTGTCCTGATAGGACAAGGCATTTCTCAAAGAAAGCAGAAAATAGCAACAAAAATGAAACCTTCATGGAACTAAATCCTAAATGTCTTATCTTTTTGTCACTTCTCTAAAGGGGGTTGAAAAATACTCCCAAAGTTGTCAAAAGAAATTAACATTAATTTGGCTAAATTTAAACCTCAAATACATGCCATGAAAGAGTGAGGGTGTGTGTGTATGTATGTATGTTTGTGGTGGCGAATAGAAGTGTGAATTAAGGGGAGGGCTTGAAAGGAAATCATGATGTCACAACTCACTGTTTTCTAGTGGTTTATCCCAGTTGTTTAGTTAATGCTCCATAATGACACACTAAAATTAACAGGTTTTAAGCCTAATTCATGATGACGATATATTAACGTTTAGGTACATCTCCTCTATTAAATATGAGGTCCATAAGAAAGAATTCCATCTTTGAATTGACATTATGGAACTAGTAGCCCAGGCTGCTAGGAGCTAACTAGTAAGGCTTGAGCAAAACTTCAAAGACTAGAGGAAATTGAGTTTGTGTAATAGCATTTGTGTAGGGCTTTAAAATTCGCTAAGCTCTGGTAGTTTCCATTTTGGCTGCCTATCATAGGATGAAAATGTAATATTAATAGTACCTTTTTTTTTCTTTTTTAATTAAGGATGAATTTAGTCAGCCTCCAGGGGATTAAATATAAGAGAGTTCATTACCCATTCAGGAAATCCAGTTCTGTCTTCTCAAATTGCTCTGTTACGTTGATTCCTGTGCGTAAAGATTAAGTACCAGCTCAGAGCATTCCCTAGTGCTTCTGAGACCATTCAAAAATGCTAGAGAGACATTGAATAATAATATATTGATATTTTAAGACATCATGAAGAAAGAGCTACGGAATAGCAGACATTCACTAATAATCTTTTTACAACATGATTTTCAAAGCACCAGGTTTTAAAAGAGGATAGCTCCTCCAACTGAATAAATTTTGCAATAACCGTGAACAAGGCAATTATTCAATAAAATAAGTTTCTCATCAAATTGAATTTCAATAGTTACATCTTAAATGTTTTAGTTATTATGTAGTATCTTAAATTGGAATATGCCAAAACAAAGTAGCCACATACTCTACATTCAAAAATGAATTTTGAAAGCTTTTAAAAATAATCTTCAATATTTAAAATCTGCAGCTGGAATACAAATGATAATGGACACTAAGAAAGTGCTTTGATAGAGCACTTCATATATTTATTAAACATTTTTTTTCTAGGGCCGGCCCGGTGGCGCACTGGATAGTGCGCCGCTTGGGAAGCGCGGCGGCGCTCCTGCCCGAGGGTTCGGATCCCACATACAGACCGGTTCCTGCTCACTGGCTGAGCGAGGCGCGGGAGCAACACCGAGGGTTGCGATCCTGTTGCCGGTCCCGGTCCAGTACGGGTGCGACACTGAGGGTTGCGATCCGTTGCCGGACACGGAAAAAGACAAAAGACAAAAAAAAAAAATTTTTTTTTCTAGGTTGTATGAAATCTTATTGAGCAAGTTGAAGGAAGATTTGGCAGTGGTTAAGGTTTAAATCTTAATATGAAATCCTTTTTGACAAGTAAAGCTAAATCCAAATCACAGCAAATGAGATTGTATGGCTTAGGAATCATCTTTGATAGAGTCCAGTAGCAGAGCCAGTGGTTTTCCAGGTGGAAGGGAGTGCAGGTAGTGACGGGAGTGGCACGGGGTGAGGGTGGGCGGTTGCGGTGGAGATAACTATTCCAGTTCAACTCATATAGAAGAGGAATTGCAGAATTGCTAGGTTTCTGGTTAATTCCTGAGGTCCGTTGGGCAGTAAATTGCAAAAAGGCAGTAAAAGCAGAAAGTCATTAAAAAGTGGTCCTTATATCCCTTCAACATTTTAATTAAATACATATAAACGCATGTTTATGCACCAATTCTTTAACATAAACCCCAGGCCTTTTCTTTGAATATGGATCTGCTTCATTTCACATCCTTGTTCTTCCATTACCCACAGCCATATTGCAGTTAGGGTTTCATAAAATGTAAAAACTTAAGGACACCTGAGTAGTCTGGCAGAAGATTTCTGATTTGTAACAATTTCCTTTCCTTCTTATGATTAATCTCTTTCACACCCAATTTGATAGCTTTTTCTCTTTTAGCAATCTGCCTTCATTAGGCGTTTGCAAAGCATTCATTGAACAATTCTTTTTGCACTTGTTTGTCAGCTACAGTAACAAGTACAAATGGAACAGTGCAGCTGAGTAAAGGCGTGTTGTTCTGGAACTCAGTCAGTCGGTGAGAGCAGGCGTGTGTGTGTGTGAGTGTGAGTGTGTGTGTGTGTGTGTGTGCTGTTGCCTGAGGGTAAAGCCAGACAGCCCTGAGTGTGCTTCAGCAAGGAGATGGGAAATAGGAGTTGATCTGGCAAAGCTGTGTAAGCGGAATTCAGGTGAGAGCGCTCTGCTGTGTTTAGTTGAGATATGAGCATTTAGGAAGCCTCGGCTGCTTTTCCTGAAGGTCCCCTTTTCTAGGCCCTCTCTACTGCACATGACAGCCATCTCCCTGGAGCTGCCTTCCCAGCCTCCCTGGAAGTGTGGGTCTTCCTCCAAGGGGCTGCTCCCACGTGACTGGACTTGACTCTGTTGCAATGCCCTGACCACCTCATTACAGACAGAGAGCCTCTCCCGTCTCTGTATTTTCTGACACCCTCATGGTATCTGGCTGTGAGTATGGGTTTGTTGAAGAGAATCTCACTGGCTTTCTGCTGCCTGGCTTTCTCCGGGCTTCCTGAGGCGGTGTTGCAGCCATTTGGATCCCAGGGCCTCTGGAGGTGGGTTAGATGACCAAACAGAGCAATTGGGGAAGCTCTCTATGCTGAGGGCAGGGGGCCTCTTAAAAATATGGATGGCCAGAACTGTTACATCAGAGCCTCTGAGGCCCCAGCAGCTTTGAGTCCCTGGAAGGCCTCTGCCTTCTGGATGGGACATTCTGATGGCAAAGCCCAGAGCTGGAGCAGGTGTCAGTGTGGCTTGGTGGCCGTGCCAGCTGGTCATCTCTGCCACTCGCTTTTACCCTGAGCAGGGGAAACAGTTCAGAGCAGAGGAGCACAAATCTTTCTAAGGTCATAGACTCTTGAAAGTTTAATCAAGGTTATGGACTCTTAGCAAGAAAAAAAAATGCACATAGACACACAGCATTTTTGTCCAATTCCAGGAAGTCCAGGGACTCTGGGGGGTAAGAAAAAGCAACTCCTTGTAGCATTCTACACTTCCTGAATCCACAGTTTCCCTCTCCCTTGCTAGCCCTTCTCCAGCCCACCTGCTTTTCCTTGCCTCCTACTGCCTTGTCCTCTTTTGCTTAAACCTTACTTCTGGACACTGCCATCTTGACCCTTGCTTACCCCATTAGCACTCAGGGCAAAGTGGTTTTTTGGCTTTAGATCTACATTTTCCTTAGTGTGTGCCAAAAAAGTGCCTATTAAACAAGCCAGTTGGTGGTAAAGAGGAGATGTCAGTGGCATCGTGACCCTGTAGCAGTAGCAGTGTCAGCCCCTCCAGACCTCCTGAATTAGAAGTTGAGAGGGGGCCAGGGGAGGTGAGGCTTGCCCTCCGGTGACTTTGGTACAGGCTGAAGTTTGAGAACCACTCATAGAGTGAATTCAGGGCTCCATTCCCTCAGTTTTAACGCATGTTTTCCAGTCAGTGTGAAATTCTTTACAAAGTCAGCTTCAAGCCCTTTTCCAATAAGACTGTAACCCCTAAGGTACTACTACAGACATAGTGGACCCTGGTAAAATGGGTGCAGTGGCAGGAGGTGCCACTTCCAAAGTGAGCTTCAGTCCCTGGCCTGAGAATGGTGCCATAGCAGCTGAAGGTCATTGCTGTCCCCTCCTCTGACGCATTGCTCCTTAGAGGAGAGAGGTGAGTCCTCCATGGCGGAGGTTGGGGGACAGTAGTGAGGATGATGGAGGGAAGGGGTGGTTATTCTTTCACGATACTTGACTTTCAGATTTTTAAACTTCAGAGCCATTTTAGAGTTAATGGAATCAGAGAAAGTCATATAAGAATCATTTTAAGAACAGTTGGAAAGGAAACCTGGGGCCCAGTGTCCTTGAATATCACTGAGATCAAAGTTTAGTGGTACTCTCACCCTATACCGTCTCCCACCAGACATACAAGACAAACTGTTTTTTCTGTTGTTTTTCTATGTCCTTCCTACGTTTATTTATTTATGGTGCTAGTTCCCATCCCTTTCTCTTTCTCTTCCTACCATCTGTTTCTTAGAGTGGTTTTCAGATTTTGGTATAAGCAAAAATCATGTGGGATCACTGTTAAAGTTCAGACTCCTGCCCAACAGAAGGACCTCTGATGTGATAAGTCTGGGTGGGCCCAGGAGTCTGTGTTTCTAACAAACACACCAGGATGTTTTGATCCCATGGTCCTTTTGGACCACTTTGCCAGCTCCTGTACTGGAAGGAATACATACATACTGGTTATTTCAAAACTGGAGCTCTGTCTTGTAATACTTATGTTATAAAAGCAGGGGAAAAAAAAAAAGCAAGGTCAAGGGTTCAAATCCCCATAATGTCCAGCCACAAAAAAAAAATTTGTTTTTTAGGCCACAGAAATATTTTTTTAATTTAGAAATTAAAATGCTAACGAGGCAGGCTGCCACCACCGCCCTGGGCCTTGCTTGGGGTCCTGAGGTATGAAGCCAGGGGAAGCCAAACCCAGCCACAACCAGGTAAAGAGCACACCAAAAACACCATTTCCATGCAGGTAGCCCCACCATAGCCACCACAATTGCCATAGCTGCTGCAAAAGCAGCTAGTCTCTTTAGTAGCAGTCACACAGCCACTGTACAGATGGCACGCCAGACTCTCAACTGCATTGACACGAGGAGAGGCACCAGCTGAGACCAGAAAAAAAAAAAAAAGGATCCTCCGTCTCCACAAAGCACACTCCAGAGTAACTGAAGAAGCATCTGCTTTATGATAATAGAGGAGGACTTGATTACACCTGTCTCAGTACTGGACAGATCATCTAGGCAACAAACCATGGAGAGAACAAATCTATGGTTATTAGAGGGGGAGGGGTGGGGGAAGGAGGGAGATTGGATAAGAGGCATAAAGAATAAGTATGATTTGTAACAGCGAATACGCTAATTTAAAAAAAAAATAGAAATTGAAATGCTAGAAGTGAACAATTACTTTTTTCTGGACCCAACTTTGAGCACCTGCTGTGTGTTAGTCACTGTTTGAACTTGGAAGGTTTGAGCAGGGAGAAAGGAAGAAATTGAAAAGAACCTTAAGGCTCTACCTAACAGATGTTTACTAAAGAAATATAAATTTGTTCACATGATACATGAAAATACGAGAGAAGAAACTATATTCATTTAAGGGGTAATCCACACTGGTAAGTCAAATTCCTAATTTGCAAAAAATCTTAAGCCATACAAGATGTACATTTAAAAAAAATTAATGCGATTTGGATTGCTGTCTTTAGCTTACTTTACTCATATACGTTAAATTCATTCCCTTTTGTGACAGAGGCGATACCACCCCCCTGAGGTTTCCTAATGCCATGTGAATATGGAAAGCAGGCTACACAGAGAAAGATATCACCCTGAGAAGGGCTTTGAAGATTGTTTTCTCATCTGCTTTTTATTTTTATATGCAAGCAGGGTCCTCTGTAGTTCATCTTATCTATGTCTTTAGCCAGAAATACTTTGGCTCATAGAAATAGAAAAAGATCTCCAGCTTAGAGTGATGTTAAGTGCAAAGGTTAAATATTCAGTTCTTTGAAGAGAAAGCATTTTTTTGTTCCTATTGTAATGACACTCCCTTTCTCTCTCTCCACTACCTTTCTTCACTCTCCACTACCTCTCCCCTGACACGCCCAGGTCACCAAGATGGAAACTTTGTTGTCATCTTTAGGTCCTCCTTTACTAGTTAATTCCAAGTCCAGAAATGCAATCTTTATAAAGTGTCTTGTGAATTGATTCTGTTCAACTGCACATTCCCTGCTCCTGCCGCATCCCTATGCACTTGAACATTAACTCTGTAGTACTTAACCCTTTTGAAGTTGTGAACCCACTCACTATCTGATGAAAACCATAGGCCCTCTTCTAGAAAAAAATGTGTGTACATGCATGTCGTATACACACAATTTTGCAACCATTTCAAGGGATTCACAGAAAAAGAAACCTTCATCAGAATCATTTTCTTGCCTTTAATATCTTCTGCAACAAATAAATCCTCCATACTTTTACCAAGGTTACATTTCCAAAATAGATATAATTATGTCATTCCTCTGTTTAAACACTTTGCTGACTTACCATTGACTGTGGAATAAATTCTAGTCTATTTAGCCTGGTCTTTTAAGACCTTCCATATTCTACCCCATATATATATGTATGTATACATATGTGTGTGTGTATATATATATATATATATATATATATATATATATATATTGTTTGTTTCCCTAATTTAGTGAACTTCCTACTGCCCTGATTTTCTGTTTTCCATACGTACTCTGAGTTTGCATAACTTCTGTCTGCTTGTGTTGTTCTTGCATCCGAAATGCTTGTCTACTCACCCCGTTTTCTTCATCTATTGAAAGTGTCTCCATTTTTCAAGGTACTGATGGAACGGTTGTCATTCATGAGACTGTCCAATACTCTGTTCATCTGTTTTTCTGGTACTCCTGCAGAACTGTCCACCTGGGCTGGAGCATCTGTTAGGTTGAAACATATGAAATTGCTGATTTCAGCTGCTTTTAAAATTGTTTCTTTAGGGCTGGCCCGGTGGCGCACTGGAGAGTGCGGCGCTCCCGCCGAGGGTTCGGATCCCATGTGGAGACCGGTTCCTGCTCACTGGCTGAGCGCGGTGTGGGCGCAACACTGAGGGTTGCGATCCCGTTGCCGGTCAGTAAAAAAAAAAAGACAAAAAAAAAAGGAAAAAAAAATTGTTTCTTTAATTTACATACAGGAGAGCTCGTTCTTTTTTGGTGTACAGTTCTGAGAGTTTTGACAAAGGCATTGAGTTACATAACCACTACCACAATCAAGATGTAGACAATTCCATTACCGCCCAGAATATTCCTCCGTGCCACTCCTTTGTGGTATTGTTTTTCACTACAAAAAGAATGTAATTTTGTATGGTTCAACCTAATATTTAATCCAAAATGAAATGGTTGTTTGCTTATTGTTATGTATCACCTGTGTTGTGTTTAAAATTCACATGTTGAGATTGTAACCCCCAGTGTGATGGTATTAGGTGGTGGGGCCTTTGGAAGATGGTTAGGTCATGAGAGTGGAGCTCTCATGAATGAGATTAGTGCCCTTATAAGAGGAAGAGAGACCAGAGTGCCCCCCCAATCTTCATGCCATGTAAAGACACAGCACAAAGGCAGCCATCTACAAACCAGGAATCTGCCCGAGCCTTGATCTTGGACTTGCCAGACTTCCCTGTGAGAAATAAATGTTTGTCAGTTAAGCCACCCAATCGGTGGTATTTTGTTGTAGCATCCCAAGCCAGGACACTTCTCTTTCTCCTCATTAGATTGTAAACTGCCTAAGAATCGAAACCGCTCCTTATTTTTCTCTTTCCCTATAGCTCCTAACATCGAGCCCAGTGCACTTTAAGTCCCAGGGCGTGTCTTAGTTGAGTTAACAGATGAATGCATGGTTAGCAAAAATAATTATGAGGTTTGCTTTAATTATGAGATTGAACTTCCTTCATACTCGTTTTCCTACCTTTTCCTTCTTCAGCTGAATTTACTAATGGGTTCCACCATGCCCTGCCCAGTTCTTGAGGCAGTCATGATAAAAGCAAGCAATTCTGTCCACCAGTTCATGCCAGCTCTTGGGGCAGTAGACTACTGCTGACTCGACCTCATGCAAGTAGGTTTCATGAGAGACACCACTGCAGGTAAATGTAGTGTAGAGGGTAGTGTAACTTCATCTTCACTATGTTCTCTACTTGCCTCTATTCCCCTCCACTGCCTTCTATGCTCCGAACAGAACTTACTGCCTCCCATGCTCTGAAAGCTACAGAGCTATCTGGAGCTGAGAGTGCCAGCTAGTGACTCTTACAGGGACACCCTTGGATCTCAAACGCCTCTCTTACTGTGCAAGTGTGTGCTCTCCTTTCCTGTCTTTCAAGGTGTATAGTTCATTTAATTCCATCTCAGGTAATCCCTTATTCTCTTTCAGTTTACCCCATTTCATAGAATTGATGGTATGTAATCCATGTCTAAATTGGAACCTCCCTGTGATTGTAGTGTATTGGTTTTTTTGGAGAGGAGGTGATAACTCTCATATCTTTAGAGTTATGGAAGAAGAGGTTGATGTTAGTCATTATGTATATCAGTAATTATACAAACTGATTTATAAGTGCATTTTTGTCACCAGTGTATTAGCAGAGTTGGTAGAACTATACCACAAATAAAATTATTTTCAACTTTAATAAAATATTTAAAAATTGCCTACATTCAGGTAGCAAGCATAGTTTCAACTGCTTCGTTTAATTAAAATACACTCTTTCATATAAACAGTGTTTAAAATGGAAAAGTAAACATATCAGAAAATATTTTTAAAGTGGAAAGATTAAGGGAGTGGTGAAAATGTTTAAAAACAGGGCTGTGTTTAGGACTTCCTAGCGATAGGCCAAACTCTTTGGCAGAGATTCAGGTATTGTAGCAGTGAACTTGGGTGGAGTGAACACAGTAAAGCCACTCTTTCCACTTTAGTGTTTAAAAATATAAACACGCTTTGATGTTAAAGGAGAAAATGAGTATACATAGAAAATAAGTACTGTATTTATTTCTTCTCAGGTTTCTGTAACATTTCTTTGTATAAAAGGCTGTCTGCTGCCTGCTGTTGTTTTGCAAGGAAAATGGGTGTTAGATGTCAATTTAGATTTGGGGAGGTAAGTAAAAGTTCAAATTGCTTTTCCAGATAAGGCGTTTTCTCAAGTGGGTTTTAGTACAAATAAACAAATATCACGTTGCCTTTTAAGTATTTTCTGATTTCGATGCAGATATCCCAGCCCTTTGTGGAGCATAAATCTGGATCATTCTAGAAACTCTGCTTTGAGATAAGCAGTGAAGACTTAATGCTTAAAACAAAGAGCTCAGTTAATTTCCCACCTCTTCCTCCTACAACTTCACTGATGGATGGTTCCATGCAAAGCCCTGGAATGGTGTAGCCCTCGCATTCCTCAGGGATCTGGGTTCTAGTCTACAGACTCCAGTTTAACTCTAGTGCACAAGGACACTATGTTTGGTTGGTGGGATGCTCAGCTTCCTTCAGAACCTGGGTGAGTGTTGTGGGAGGTGTAGTTGCCAGGGGGCAGCAGCCAAAGAGCAAAAGCAGGTCTCTGTGCAATAGGAGACCCCTCTTGCTCCAAAACTGCTGAGGACTGAGCTGAGGATGCTGACTTTGCTTTTGATTCATAAGCAGTTTGTCCATAAATTGGTTTGAAGAACATCAGAATTTCTTTTTTCTGGATTATTAGGTTGAAATATTTCTAAATTAACCAATTTCTGTTTTTAAAAAAGTTAATGCCTATAGAAAGCAGTCACTTGTTTTTATTGGTGAACTAATTATTCACGTTTCTGCTCCCAGATAACTGAAACCAGGTGTTTGAAGTTTAAAGGCGAACAGGATGACCAAGAAAGGGAGATTTTGGAGCACAGAGGGAGAGCAGGCCTAAAGAGGGCCAGCTCAGTGTGTTTGGCTCAGGTGCTAAGATGCCTCCAGGGTGGGAGAAAGGAATACTTAGGGAATGAAGGATGCTAAAGGCAAACGTTGCTTTTTTTCACGTTGCTTTTGGCCAATTCTAGCCATAAGGAAACCACTAGACATTTGTTTTGAAGAATGTGAAATTAAATGACTATCCAAGCTGACAGTCTTATCTAACAGAAACCCTCTTATTCTGGGTTAACATTTTCATGGAAGAATGCCAGGAAGCCTTCCTTCCTCATCCTCACACTGGAGCAAGAGCTCCAGCCCTTGTGCCCGAGGGATACTCAATGCCATAAATCCTCACTGGCCACTAGCAGCGCTCTCATGAACCTGGTCCTCACCCTCAGGGTGCACCTTGAGATGTGCTGCAGAATCCTTCCATAATTAGGATGATGAGGTTTTCTCTTTTTTTACTTTAAAAAATTAATTTAGTAAAGTAACTGTTTTGCATCAACCCTAACTGGGTATGCTGTGGTTCCATTCTGGCACTAATCAACCCAAATTAACACTGACCCCACAAGTTAAAGGGCATGGTTCCCAACAAGACTGCCCTTATTTCAGATGCCAGCTGCACTTTCAGGGGTCCCTAGGCCACCTGCACTTCCAACCAAGTGACTATAAATTTGGAGTTTCTGTGATCCCGTTTGGTTTCATAACTCAGTAGAACAGCTCACAGAACTAAGCGAAGTGCTATACTTATAGTTTTATTATAAAAAATACAAATCAGGGGGCCGGCCCGGCGGCGCACTGGAGAGTGCGCCACTTGGGAGCGCGGCGGCGCTCCCGCCGAGGGTTCGGATCCCATGTGGAGACCGGTTCCCGCTCACTGGCTGAGTGCGGTGTGGGCACAACACCGAGGGTTGCGATCCCGTTACCGGTCAGTAAAAAAAAAGACAAAAAGGAAAAAAAAAAAATACAAATCAGGAAGACCAGCCAAATCGTGAGGCCCATAGGGTGAGGTCTGGAAGAAGTGCAGAGTTCTGTGCCCTCTCCTTGTGGGGCATATCACACTCCTGGCACATCCATGTGTTCACCAACCAGGAAGGTCCACTGTGTTTCTGTTTGCAAAGTTTTTATTGGGACTTTATTACTGAGGCATGACTGATTAAGTCATTGGCCACATAATTGAACTCAATCTCCAACCCCCCTCCCCCCATGAAGGTAGGCAGCTGAAAGTCTCAGCCCTCTAATCATGTGGTTATTCTTCCCAGTGGGTGACCTGCCCCCATCCTGAAGCTACTTAGGGGCCCACCTTGAGTCACCTCATTAGCATAACAAAGACACTCCTGTGACTAGGGAAATTCCAAGGGTTTAAGATGCTGCATGCCAGAAACCTAGGACAAAGACCAGACAGGTGATTTACTATACCACAGCAGTGTATTCATATAGTTTAATAGGTCAAATAGTACTACAAGATTTAAATATAGTCAACTTTTAACTTGTTCTTTGGGATTACTTCCATAATGCTAAATAACATCCTTATTCTGATGTCTTTTGATTTGTCTACCTTAGATATTATCTATTGGTTTCCTGTTACAGCGGATGAGGAGGTATCCCTCTTACCCTGTGCTCTCCCTCACTTCTACTTTCTTTCCTCCCCAAATCCTGAGTGTGAACTAAGGTTCACACTTTAGTGACCATGTAAATACCATTCTCTGATGAGCCAAGTAGTGTGCTATGACCACTTTTCCTTTCTTGTGCAAATTTTTATTTTTCAGTATCTTGAATCTTCTTATCATATATTTTTTCAAAATTTGCCTCATTTTTTCATTTCCTTAGTTTTTTGTGTGTCTATTATTATGTCTTCTTAAACTGTTTAAGATAATTACAGAATCCTTTTTAATGCTATTTTTCACATAGTCACACACTTTAGGTCCATTTGTTTTCCCTGGGACCTTCCTGGAGCCTCATATTGGCTCCAGAGTGAATGCATTGGTCTCTGGGTCTTCACACAGCTGTTTCCCTTGGGTGTCCCTCACTGTCATTACAGGCGTTTTCTTATCCTATCCTATTTCTTGGAAGCAGTGAGACCTTCTCTCTTAGTTTTCTCAGAAAGGGTATATTATCAGTTTATGATGCTTTCAGCTACAGATAACAGCCAACTAAAAGTGACTTAAACAGAAAGGATGTTTATTGTATCAGACAAGTCTGGAGTTAGGGTGTTTACAGGGTAGGCCTAATGATATTTTCAAGGACTCAGATTCTTTGCAGCTTTCAGCTCTTTGAGCCTTAGTGTGAGGATTTGGCCTCATGGGATAGCTGCAAGGTGGCTGCCAGGTTGCAGATGTCATATGCAGACAATATCTGGAAGTTAAAAAATGAACTATTTTCTCTGTTGAGCCTGGCTTCTACTAATAAGGATTCAGCCTCTTGAGGCTGATGCCCCATCTCCTTCAAAACAGGTGACCACTTAGTATCTGGATAAAATTGGGGTTTGTTAGCAAGGAACAATGGGGATGGCTGTAGGGCTGGCCATTAACAGTGGCTGCTGCGGTGTCAGGGGAGGTACACTGAATGTCTGAGAACATGTTTATGTCACCTGCCCACTGGATAGCTTGGTTGGGTATAGCATTCTAGGTTGCAAGTTGGTTTCTCCTTATTTTGAAGGCATCGTTAATTGTCTTCTAGTTTCTAGTGTTGTCACTAAATTTCTCTGATCTTTTCACTGTCACTATAGTTTTGCCTTTTCCAGAATGTCATATAGTTGGAATTACATAATATTTAGCCTTTTCAGGTTGGCTTCTTTCACTTAGTAAATATGCATTGAGAGTTCCTCTATGCCTTTTGGTGGGTGATAGCTTTTTCTTTTTATTGATGAATAATATTCTAAACTGTGGTAAATGAATGTACCACATTTAATTTATTCATTTACTTATTGGAGGACATCTTGGTGGCTTCCAAGTTTGGCAGTTATGAATAAAGCTGCTGTAAGCATTCATGTGCAAGTTTTTGTGTAGACATAAGTTTTCAACTAATTTGGATAAATAAGAGTGTGATTGCTGGATCATGCAGTAAGAGTATGTTTTGTTTTGTAAGAAACTTACAGACTATCCTTCAGTCAAGATAATTTTTTGGGCCGGCCCGGTGGTGCACTGCTATAGTGTGCCGCTTGGGAAGTGCGGCGGCACTCCCGCCGAGGGTTCAGATCCCACATACAGACCAGTTCCCGCTCACTGGCTGAGCGAGGCGCGGGAGCAGCGCCAAGGGCTGCGATCCCGTTGCCGGTCCCGGTCCGGTGCGGGGGCGACACTGAGGGTTGCGATCCGTTGCCGGACACGGAAAAAGACAAAAAAAAAAAAGATAATTTTTTAAAGATCATTTTTAATAGCTACGTAGTACTTCATTGTAAGTCTGGGCCATAATTTATTTGACTAATTTCACATTTTTGAATATTGAGATTCTTTCCCACTTTAACCTGGGGTGAACATTCTTTTTAAACCTTTGCACACATGTCTAATTATTTCCTTAGAATAAATTTCTAAAATTGGAATTGCTGAGTCAGAAGATCTGGTCATTTAAAATTGTAAGCATTGCCTGGTTGTTTTTCCCAAAGGCTGTACTACTAAGTTATGTTTCTGCCAACAGGGTGTGAGAGCACTGCTGCTGACCATAGTCTTGGCAACACCATCTGTTATCATATTTGTTTCTAGGGCTGCTGTAACAAAGAACCATACCTGGTGGCTTAAAACAACAGAAATTTATTCTTTCCCAGTTCTGGAGGCTAGAAGTCCAAAATCAAGGTGTCAGCAGGCCATGCTCCCTCTAAAGGCTTGGGTGAAGAATATTTCCTTGCCTCCTTTTAGCTTCTGGTGGCTGCTGACAATCTGTGGTGTCTCTTGGCTTGTAGCTGCCTCATTCCAGGCTCTGCCTCCATTGTCACTTGGCCTTTTTCCCTGTCTGCATTTTTGTGTGTCCCACTAGTTATTGGATTTGGGGTCCACACTAGCCAAGTATGACTTCATCTTAACTAATTACATCTGCAAAGACCCTATTTCCAAATAGGGTCACATTCAGAGATTCCAGGTGGACTTGAATTTTGAGGGATATTTTTCAACTCACTACAGTTATCCTTACAATTATTTTCTAATCATATGGGGAAAAGCATTCTACTTTTTGTTTCAGTTTGCATTTCTTTAACTACTAAGTAGTGTTGAGCTCTTTTCATATGGTCATTTGCATGTATTCTTGTTTTGTAAATTATTTGTTTACAGCCCTTCCTATTTTTCATTTAAATGGTTATCTTTTCTCATGGAACAGTCTGCAGTTTATTTATGAAAAGAAGTAGAGATCTGATTTTCTTTTCCTCTTACATCTTGCCTCTCACGGATCAGCCGATCCTATAGGCTTTCTCCATTGACTGTATCCCAGATTTGGTTATTTTTCTCTGCCTTCTCTACTGCCTGTGTGGTCAAGCCACCCTGTCTCTTATGTGGATTATTGCTGTATCCTGGTAGTTGTTTTCCCTACCTCCACTTGGTCTGTCTCGACAGCATCCTTCAATAGCTTCTGATCACATTTAGAACAAAATCCCAGGCCCTAATTGTGGCCTGCAGGCCTGTTCCACCTCCTTTCCTACCACTGTGCACCTGGTCTCCCTGCCGTGTCCAAACACATCAACTGATCCAGGGCAATAGGCTCTGAAGCTTGGATTAGTTCAACTGGTGAAATGAAGTTGAGTTATTTTTAGGCCTCACACCCAACTCCAAGAGGTCAAAGAATTGATAACAGAGTGTCCCATTCCCCTGCCACCCGGATTCCCAACTCTGCAGCTCCATTCCTATGAACATGATATTTTGTCCTCAGTTTGCGTGCTACAATTGCATGTCTTGCTTTGGAATTTTTAAAGTTAATTTTCCGCAAAGGAATTTCCCATTGCTGTGATCTACTTAGATTGCTGCTTTTCACCAGAAGTTCTAACCCTGATTTCTAAAAAAGAAAGGACAAAATATCTCGAAGACTGTAAAGGGTAATTTTCTGATTTTTTTTCAACATTTTGAAACTTAGCAAGATTGAAAGTGTAATATTGAACACTTAATAGTTTCTCAGTGAGTGGAGCTTTAATTTTACCCACTGTTTTACCAAGCGACAAGAAGACCCTTCTAGATAAATATTACATGATATTATAAGTACATTTGATCCTGTAGGAAAACTATTAAATTTGTAGCACGCATAGTTTATGCCTTTATAAAATATTCATCTTGAGTTTCATATAGAGCTTGAAAAAAGATGATACATAGTCCAGTTGGAAAGTTTTGCTTCATTCAGTCTCTCCCTTCTCTGAGCCAAAAGCCACCAAGTGTATGGGGAGGGGAAATAGGTGAGCAAGGGAGCCCGAGGAGGGCTGGCTAGTGGTGGAGAACAGCCTTGTGTTGTTTACAGAGGCCAGGCTTGCCTATAATCACTTAGGTCAAAACTCCACCTGTTAGATAGAAAAGATACTTTTCTTAAATGGGGTTGACAATTTGGTTGTTTTTTTTAGAAGTGGATGACTTGTAACAACTGAGATGTTAACTTGCTAAATTGTTGGTTTCCACATTCTCTAGTAATTACCTGTTTTCTTTGGATCAGACTAATCCCTTTAAGGCTGGGCAAATGGTACCTTAGTGCAATTTACTAAGTAAAGAAATTCTGTCCTAACAGAACTGGTTTATGGCAAAAAAGGAATATTTGAAGCAGTTGAATCTGTAACTTTCAAATAACCACCAAGAGAAAAAAAAAAAAAAACCCACAGTGGAAAGGTTTTAAAAATTGAATTTCTTTATGAACTATTTGTTTGTTTACCATTTTTCCAGTTTTCTCACAAAATAAAATTTCAAAGATCTTCATGACTCAAACAACCAAATGTGACATTGTTAACAATTTCATTTAATGTATGGATTTCCCCCCCATCTTTCCGCTTGTGGACATAGGGTTGTTTTTAAGGTTGATGGCATGAACTAGATGGTTAATAGAGAAATTTGAGGCTTATTTTTCCATATCATTTTAAATGTTTGTAGTCCTTTTATTTCATCTTACTGAGAAAATCAAATTAAATGCAGAATTATAGGCTGGTACTCTGTATATGAACAGTATGAAAAGATCTGAATCATGATCGACCACAATGCAAACATGTCATCGACTGAGGGATAGT
Source organism: Galeopterus variegatus (assembly GCF_000696425.1). NCBI lineage: Eukaryota > Metazoa > Chordata > Mammalia > Dermoptera > Cynocephalidae > Galeopterus > Galeopterus variegatus. The sequence continues at coordinate 1,232,070 of NW_007726147.1, forward strand.
ATTAAGAGTGGCACTTGTTCACTGCTGAGACCTGGGCAGAGTGCACCAGAGGCTTCTGTGGTTCTTGGAATCTATGGAGGGAGAAAGCCCAAGGGACTTTCCTCTCAGGCAGCTGTGCTTTTGCAGAGCTTTGCTTTGGAGGTGTGAAGTTATGTTGCTGACTAGAGTTGACTGAACCAAATTATAATTGTGAAATCAGGAACAGTCAAACCAAAAAACAACTATGGAGTTGAAGAGTATTTACAAGAAACTGTGTACTCCTTGCGATCTTCAGGATGTCGTGCCTGCATCTCGGGTTTGCAGCACATAGAGGAGACACAGTCTCTAATCTTCAATAATGAACAATCATCATTATCAGGTAAGTGTTCCTTTAACATCCTGTCCTTCTCTACAGCCTTTTCCCCAGATGTGCTAGTGCTCATTGCTTTTCCTCTTGCGAAAGCAGCCTGCTACTCTCCTGTCCCGTACTATAGGCAGACCTCCTAGATAGCCCCCGTCTGAGTAAGTCGCACCCTTCCCTGCCAGCTTCTGAATCTTCTGCATACTCCTGTGGCTACTGTTGAACCCTCTACTATAGAGGAATATTTCTTTCTCTCACTAGATCATGAACTCCTGGAGTGTAGATTGCCCATCTTCCTCATGTTTGTATTTCTGTACATAGCAGAGTCAGGGCCAGGCACTAAGTAGATGTTCAGCAGGGTTTGTTGATTTGAACCTAAACATTACTTAGTGCCCACTGTGCCAGGCATTGGGCTGTGTACTTACATATATTCGTTACTCATCTAATCCTCAGAGTCAGAAATTGAGTCACGTGCAAGTTACATGGCTACTAACTTGCTCAGGCCAGAAACCTTGGGGTCATCCTTGACTCCTTTCTCTTGTGCTCTGCATGTATCCAGTCCATTAGGAAATCTTGCTTTGGCTGCACTTTCAGAATAGATCCACTATGTGACTGCTTCTCACCACTTAGATTGACCATCCTCATCGAAACTGCCATCATCTTTTCCCTGGATTGTTGCAGTAGCTCCTTAGTAGCTTCTGCTTTCAACCTTGCACTCCTCTTTTAGCAAACACTTCCGAGAACCAGAAGGATCCTATTTAAAGGTAAGCTGCATTATGCCATTCATCTGCTGAAAACTGCCAGGCCTCCCGTCTCACTAAGACTAAAAGTCAAAGTCCTTACCAAGGTCTAGAAAGTCCCTTATATCTCTCTTCTCATCATGTCCTCCTTCTCTTCCCTTGGGAATTCTGTTCTAGCCACTGTGTCTGTCCTAACATGCCAAGCACATTCCTGCCCAGGGCCTTTGCAGGCTGCTCCATTTGTCTGGACAGCTACATGGCTTCTCTCTCACTACTTCCAGTTTTGTTCTTTTTTTTTTTGTCTTTTTGTCTTTTTCCGTGTCCGGCAACGGATCGCAACCCTCAGTGTTGCCCCCGTACCGGACCGGGGACTGGCAACGGGATTGCAACCCTCGGTGTTGCTCCCGCGCCTCGCTCAGCCAGTGAGCAGGAACCGGTCTGTATGTGGGATCCGAACCCTCGGGCAGGAGCGCCGCCATGCTTCCCAAGCGGCGCACTATCCATTGCGCCACCGGGCCGGCCCCAGTTTTGTTCTAATGTCACCTTTGCCTGAACCCCTGTTAGAATTGCTTTGACCACTCTGAGTTTTCCCTTTCTCTGTTTTTTTCCTCATAGCACTTACCATCATTTAACATACCATACATAATTATTTTGTGGATTGTGTTTTCCCTAATAGAATAGAAGCTCCATGAGAGCAGGATTTTTTTGCCTGTTCACTGCTATATTTGCAGAACGTGTAACAGTGACACGGAGTAGACAGTTAATAAATATTTCTAGAATAAATGAATCAAGTAGTCCAACTTCTTGTTATTGAATGATCATTTGGTGGTTTGTGTGTGTGTGTGTGTGTGTGTGTGTGTGTGTGTGTGTGTGAGAGAGAGAGAGAGAGAGAGAGAGAGAGAGAGAGAGAGAGAGAGATCCTCTTAGCTTTGTGATTTTCTTCAGGGAGTAATATTTTGATTAGGAGGGACAAAGAAAACTGACTTCTTTATTATGATTATTGAACTAGTGTAGAGTGGCTTTAAACAAACCTGTGATGATGTAGACATGGCTATTTCCATTTTACTCAAGCAAAGGTAGGGGTTCAGAGGGCTTCCATGAGTGGCCTGCAATCACACATCTGGGGAGACAGGCCTGACTCCTTGTTCCACCTCTCCCTTTCCCTGCTATACCTGCTGCCTGTCCCAGGAGTGCCCTGACAGCTGGTAGGACAGGGAGCACCAGCAAAAGTTCTTAAAGACAATAGTGAAGAAGCAAACCAATTAAGAAGTTAGATTGGAGAATAACAACATAATTGAAGGGTGACTTTTCTTAAAAATTGAGAACAGAAAAGAGAATGAGCTTAAATTGCAATAGGAAAGGAATAATTTAAGTAGGAGACATAAAATAAAGATTTGGGATATTTCTGTCCGTGTATAATTAAAAAGAGAAGAGATGGTTATTTCCTCCTGCTAGTGGAGGTACATTTTTACCTAATGTTTGGGAGAATTACAGCTTTTGCAGTTCTCTTCTTCATTAGTCATTTTTCTCCTTCATGAAATATTGGCTTTATTTTTTCAGGGCTACTGATTGAGTATTCAAAATAGTACATTGAGACCTAATCAGATAATCGTTATTGTCCCAGTAGTTCTCCACTTTCTCTTCAGAGATACCAACCCCACCACTTCTCTGTGCCCTATTCCATCTGCTCATTCTGCTCGTACTTCATTTCAACCAACCATTCTAGCTGAAATCTAATCAGAGTGAACCAAAAATTCAATATATTTTAGTATTTCTTCTATAATCTGTAACCTACATATGTTCATATATTCACTAAACATATCTATTCATTGTTTTTTCACTTCAAAGAATTTGAGATGGCAGTAATTCTTCCAGTTTATTACATTAGCATTATATAACAAAATGCTGTTTCTTTTATCTGATAGATTTTGTCTGAAACATTCTGAAACAAATACTAAATATAACAAATTGATTAACTGAAATTAAAGAAATTGTTGCTTTCAAAAAACATCTGAAGGGGTTCTATATAAGCGTTTCCTAATGTTATGGGTGTCCCCCCAAAATTTGTATGTTGAAATCCTAACTCCCAAAGTGATGGTATTAGGAGGTGGGGCCTTTGGGGAAGTAATTAGGTGATGAAGGTGGAGCCCTCATATATAGGATTAGTGCAGTTATAAAAGAGGCCCCAGAGAGTTCACTTGCCTCCTTCTACCATGTGAGGACAGAACAAGAAGTCACCATCTATGAGAGAATGGGCCTTCACCAGACACTAAATCTGCCAGTGCCTTGATCTTGGACTTCCCAGCCTCCACAACTGTGAGAAATAAATACCTGTTGTTTATAAGCTACTCAGTCTCAGGTATTCTGTTATGTATAGTAGCCCAGATAGACTAAGACAGAAATTGGTACCGGAATGGGAATGTTGCTACAACAAATACCTAAAAATATGAAAGCAGTTTTGGAGCTGGGTAATAGATAGAGGCTGGAAGAGTTTTGAGGTGCATGCTAGAAAAAGCCTAGGTTGCCATGTAAAAGGTGATTCTGATGAGGGCTCAGGAGGGAAAGAAGGAGAGCTGTAGAGAAAGCCTCAATCTTCTTAGAGACCTACCTAAATGGTTGTGACTAGAGTACTGTCAGAAATATGGATTGTAAAGGCCATCCTGATGAGGTCTCAGATAGGAATTTGGAACATGTTATTAGAAACTAGAGGAAAGGTGATTCTTGTTATAAAGTGGCAAAGAACTTGGCTGAATTATGTTTGTGTCCTAGTATTTTGTGGAAGGTAGATCTTGTGAGTTATTAAATGGGATTTTTTTTTAAATTTTATTTTGTCGATATACAATGAGGTTGATTATTGTGGCCCATTACCAAAACCCCCCTCCCTCCTCCCTCTCCCCCCTCCCACCCAACAGTGTCCTTTCTGTTTGCTTGTTGTATCAACTTCAAGGAGTAGTAGTTGTTAAGTCTTCTTCCCCCCCCCCTGGATTTTGTGTGTGTGTGTGTGTGTGTGTGTGAATTTATTTATTTATTTTTAGCTCCCACCAATAAGTGAGAACATGTGGTATTTCTCTTTCTGTGCCTGACTTGTTTCACTTAATATAATTCTCTCAAGGTCCATCCATGTTGTTGCAAATGGCAGTATGAAATGGGATGTTTGGCAGAAGAAATATCTAAGCAAAGTGTTGCAGGTGTAGCTTGGGTTCTCTTGAATGCTTATAGTAAATTGTGAGAAGAGAGCAATGATTTGAAGATGGAGTTTTTAATCAAAAGGGAAGCAAAACAGAAATATTTGGGAAATTCTCAGCCTGTCCATATGGAGAATGTGTGTTTGGGAGAGAATACCAAGGATGTGGCAAAGCCACCCTTTGATAAGGAGATTGGTTTGAATTGTTCATCAAGACAATGGAAGAAAAACCCCAAAAATATTTTAGAGATCCTTGGGGCTACCTATCACAGGTCCTGAGTGTAAATGCTTTGGTGGCAGAACAATTTGAAAGGAGGGGCCAAGGGCAACCAGGGGACCTCAGTGCTTGCCATACTGCTGGGAATCACCCCAAGACTCTGCTTCCCACATTCCAGGACAGGGCTCCTTATCCACCCAGGTTTAGCTCCAGTAGGCCCAGGTATAGCAGTAGCTGTTCCTCCCAAGGGCACAGTTGGTAAACTTTGGTGACATACAAGCAGTGCCATCTCCTTATGCACATAGAGTGCACAAGCTGTGGGGTTGTGCTATTTCCACCTAGATTTTGAGGGATGAAGCAGCCAGGAACCTTGGGTAAGCCATGAGGGTGGGCCACCATGGAATCTCCGTTAGAGCCAACCTGTGACCCAGACCTATAGAGCTACCTGTGTGGGATTCTAGCCTGGGAGAGCCATAGACACCTTTTATAACCCATGAGAACTGTGCTATGGGTGGTACTCAGCAAATCTGTGAGGCTTGGGCTCCCGCAGCCTACCCAGTCTATGGTATTTTGTTATTGCAGCCTAAACAAACCAAGACATCTATGTTCACACTCCTTTATGTGCTTTTATAAATGTTGAATATTTTCTAGTCACTGCCTCTCAGGTATGCAGACAGTGCACATACTTCAATATGTGTTCTTTAAGTGCCTTCATTTCTATTCATCTGGCCCCAGACATACAGTTACTGAAATCACCAGTAAAAACAGGACAAGGTCAGATGGGATTTCTTTTTTCTTGCCTTTTTTTGCAAAAATCTACCTATTACATAAATGTTGCTTCATGATGTCTGACTTTGGAGAGGAAACTGGACAGGGGCATGAAGAGCATGACTCTGTGACTTGAGCACCTTCTTCTACAAGGGGACAGGTATAAACCTGTTGCTTCAGAAACTATTCTTCCCATCCTGCAGAGTGTACAGAGTAAACTCTTGCATACTCTACAGGATGGGAAGAATAGAAAAATAAAATACCCTTCAGAGCATCTTTTTTCAGCAGTTCACATTTTACGGTTTTACTACAAAGGAAAGATGATGACCAAAAAGGGTCTGAGTTAAGAGTTTATGATTTCAAACTCTGATCACAGAAGCTCAGATTTTTTTTTTTTCCCTCGTTGGCTGGTATGGGTATCTGAACCCTTACCTTGGTGTTCTCAGCACCATGTTCTACCAAGTGAGCTAAACTGCCAGCCCAGACTCTCAGAATTTGAAGTCAAGGGGACTTGACCTTGAGATCTGGTCTTGGAGATTTTCCTAAGATGGCACCAGGCATTGCATTTGATACTCCTACCTGTTGGCATTTATTCCTCTGGAAGGTTGAATTACACCCATTTATAAGAGGACTACAGCCCAGGGAGGGTTTCATGCTGAGTGGAAGAAGGGGGCTTTGAACTCCAGGCTCCTGACTTTAGGTGTGCATAGGGCCACAAAAAGCATCTTGGGAAAAGATGCTACCTCTATGATTATGTGGGCCGTGCACCAAGGCACCTGGCATGGAGGTGGAGATTGTGCTAGGTGCCAGTGTTCTCTCAGCCCACTTTGCCCCTTGGTGCCTTTGTTCAAGGCACACATCAATCCAAGCTCACAAGTGCAGGCCTCGGTGGGGCTTCACTAGAACAAGTAGATGTACCCCTGGCAGCGCTTCTCCTTACATCTGCACTCCTCTGTAGCACTGATTTCCTAGTAATTTGGCTTTTTTGGCAGTAGATGAGGGAATAGTGAAATAGGATTATCTTTCCTCCAGTAGCAATTGTATAGAGATTTACTGTCACACCAAGTTCTCTGTGAAAGAATGGGGTGTGAGACTAATCACTTTTCAACATATTTTTTATTGAGCATAGTACAGATGCTCCTCAACTTACAATGGGGTTACATCCAGATAAACCCATCATAAGTTGAAAATATTGTAAGTTGAAAATGCATTTAATATACCTAACCTACCAAACATCATAGTAAGATTTCTAGTGAATGCATATCACTTTCACATTATCATAAAGTTGAAAAATTGTAAATCGAACCATAGTAAGTTGGGGACTGTCTGTATATATGTTGTTGCTTTCACAACGGAACATTTATCTAACAGTCTGTTGTAGAATTTTGTTAGGGATCATGCTATGTTTACCAGTTTGTGGATTCCAGAGTCTTACTCTTTACTCTTTTCTGAAAATTGAGAAAACATTCCTCTGGCTTTCATTTCCTGACAGCTGTCTATTTTTTTCCCTTAGGAAACCACACCAACAATAGCTCCACAGAACACACGTAATTGCTTTTCATTGCAGTGGGAGTAATTCACTTAGGCCTTGAAGTTGTTTCGAATGCCCTTCCTTGTCTCCAGGCTTTTCCAGTTTAAAGATCATTACTGATGGCATTAGGAATTAAGCAAAATAGTGAAGTGGTTTTATTTCTGTTCCCTTCTGATGGCCTGTTTCCCTTTATCTCTTGTTTTGCTTCAAATGGCTTGTACATCATATTATTTTAAATCTTATGAGAAAAATCTCATTTCCTTGGCAGTGGGACCCTAGCTCTTCCCCTCCCAAGTATGTTGGGCTTTGACATTTGGCTTGGTGGTGTCTGGGTGGGGGTGGATGGCCACTCTCTGGCCCACTGGGGAACTTCTGTTTTGCTGAGTGGGGCATGCCACTGAAAGTCAGAACTGGATCTGAAGAAGGGGTGGGAGAGTAGAAAAGAGATAATAAAGCTGGCAGGAAAGAGAACTTTTGAGCAGAAGAAAGGAAATAGCTAATGGAAGAAGTTTAAATTTTTTTGCTGTGTGTATGTGGAAAAAGTATCAGTTCTGCTAACTATTTCCCATGAAATCTTTAGCAAAATGAATGTGACTAGACAATATCTTGTGTCATTGGGTCTTTTCTGGAGGAGGGGATGAATTACTATGTGCCATCTCAAAGTGAAGGAGGGCTGGGGACAGGCCAGGGCCTGCCATGCCATTCACATCAAAATTTCCCATGGGAGTGGCTGCTTTGTGGAGCCTGACTTACACCTCTGCATCCTGACTGCAAGAGAGGCTGGGGAATGAGTAAAATGACAGATAGTAATGTCCAAGAGTCTGCTATTTTTACAAAGAACTGTTGTAGTTATTAGTGTTTAAAAATAATGTTCAGTTTATTGAAGTTACACTTTTTAAAAGCTAGTTTTCCTTTTCCTTTTCAGTTTATAAGACTTGTTATTCCATTAATGAATCTAATTATTTTTGCATGAAATAGGACTGATTGTTGATTAATTTTAGTTAATTGGATTTCCCTCAAACATTTTAAACTAGGGCTGGCTGGTTAGCTCAGTTGGTTAGAGCTCGGTGTTATAACACCAAGGTCAAGGGTTTGGATCCCCATACCATCCAGCCACTAAAAAAAAAAAAAAAAAAAAAAGAAAGGATTGCTGGGATTGATAACTAACAATTTTCATTTAGCAACCCCACCTCCCATTTCTGCCAACTTTTGTAAAATAATGTATTCCTCCTGAGAGTAAGTCCCACGACACTGTTGCCAAACAATGATATGAAAGCATTGTCTTACAATGCCATTTATTTACAAGAGATTCAAACAAAAAAAAAAAAAAAAAAAAACCTCATTTTAAACTACATTTACAGGTTTAATAAAATTTATTTTTAAGCACTTAAAATGTGTGAGGGGCAAACTTGCAACCCTAACAGAAAAAACACTTCAAACAAAATTTATTAAACAGTTTAGTAATCAAGTGATCTCAAATATTGCAGTATTATTTACAAACAATAAATTTCTGATTCATCTTTCAGCTTACAGATGACAAGACCATTAGGCCAGGTTCTCTGGAATATTACAAACACTTTAAATGACAATTACTCAAAGATTATCTGCACTTAACATTAAAATAATATGCATACATGCCATGGTTTGATTTACTTTGAGGACTGTTTCTTATTTATCTTCCCAGGGTTGGTTACCAAACTAGGAGACCAAATTTGTCATCTCTGGTTTTGGAAAGCAAGAGTCCTTGACCTTCCAGTGAGCACATTTTCTGGGCATGTTTTGGCTGTAGCACTAGATTAACTCCAGTCTGTCTCTGCTGCCTCATTGGAGTCTATGCTCTTCTGTTATTTTTGTTGGGCTTTTAGCCTCACTCAATGTCCTGCTCATGACTTTCTGTTGCATCCCGCACTCCTCTCCTGCCATCAGGCTGTGGGGTCACATACTACAGTCATTCTTATGGCAGGAGAGAGGACACAGGAAGGTGCCACTGGAGTTCTGGGAAACTGAGTCAGAGCCAGGCCTCTGTAGAGAGAGTGTAGTTTAGGATGACACTGGTGGAAGTATAAACAATAAAGTACTTCTTTCCAGAATGTTTGTGTGTTGCTTACTAATTTAGGAATCGTTATATTTGAACTTAAATTAAATGCCTTTTAGTTTTAAATAGAAGAAGGACTTTTTAATATACATTTAACAAGAGAGCATGCCCGGGGTCCTAGGCAAGAGCCAAGGGCAGCCCCCTGCTCCAGAAAACAGGATCCCAGGATCCTAGGCAGAAACTAAGGGCAGCATCTGCCACTGGAAGCAGGCAAGAGAGCATGCTGAAAACACCACTTCTGCATGGGTGGCCCCTCACAGCTACCGCCACAGCCACAGCTGCTGCAGAAGTGGTTTGACACCACAGCAGTAGCCACAGCTACTGAGCAGGTAGCCTGTCAGACACTCAACTGCACTGACACAAGGAGAGTCACCAGCAGAGACTGGAAAAAGAGGAGGAAGTCCTCTTTTCAAAGCCCACTCCAGAGTAATAGAAGAAGCAGCTGCTCTACCAGATAACCAAACATCAACGTAAAGATACTAGAAATATGAAAACCCAAGGAAATATGACACCACCATAGGAATACAGTAGTTCTCAAATACCAGACCCTGTAAAGCAGGAATCCCTTGAAATGACTGAAAAGAAATTCTGAGCAACAATCTTTTTTTTAAAAATTATTTTATTTTATAATTTATTTTATTTATTGAATCAAAATCGATTATACATGTTTTGGGTGTTGAACATTGAGATATGTTGATCAAATCAATATTACTAGCATATGTATTGTTACAAATCGTAATTATTCTTTATGCCCCTTGTCCAATCTCTCCCCTTCCCCCCTCCACTTGCCCTAGATTTCTTCTCTCCTTCTGAAAGAATCATGGTTACTCTGTTAATTTGTTGCCTAGATGATCTTTCCAATGCTGAGATGTGATCGGGTCCCCCAATATTATCATAGAGCAGATGCTGCTTCTGTCACTCTGAAATGGGCTTTGTGGAAAGAGACATCCTCATCTTTTCTTTGACTCTGCTGGTGACTCTCTTTGTGTGAATGCACTCCAGTGGTTGGTGGACCATTTGCGTGGTGCTTGTGGTGTCTAGTCGCTTTCACGGCAGCCATGGTTATTGTGGAGGCTGCAGTGGGCCACCTACATGGAGGTGCTGTTTCTGGTATGCTCCTGGGCACTGGTGGTGTGCCTGGTTGTGGGGTGTGTTTGATCCCCTTCTCCATGTCTCTGGTCCCTGGGCAGGTCCCAGGTCGCTGGTGCCATGTGCCAGGTTGTGGGAGGTGTGTACAGTCCCCTTCTCCATGCCTCAAGTCACCAGGTGATACCCAAGGAGCTGGCTTGGTGTGCCTGGTTGCGGGAGGGCGGTCTGGTCCCCTTTTCCATGCCCCAGGTCTCTGGGTGGGCCCCGAGGCACTGGCGTGGCATGCCTGGTTGTGGGAGGAGGGTCTAGTCCCCATCTCCATGCCCCGGGTGGGCCCTGAGGCACTGGCATGGTGTGCCTAGTTGTGGGAGGGTGGTCCGGTCCCCTTCTCCATGCCTTGGGTCCCTGGGCAGGCCCTGAGGCGCTGGCGCAGTGTGCCTGGTTGTGGGAGAGAGGTCTGGTCCCCTTCTCCATGTCTTGGATCTCCGGGTGGGCCCCGAGGCCCTGACGCATTGTGCCTGGTTGTGGGAGAGAGGTCTGGTCTTCTTCGCCATGCTTCGGGACCCCGGGCGGGCCCCAAGGTGCTGACGCGGTGTGCCTGGTTGTGGGAGAGAGGTCCGGTCCCCTTCTCCATGCCCTGGGTCCCTGGGCAGGCCCCAAGGTGCTGGCATGGTGTTCCTGATTGTGGGAGGAGGGTCTGGTCCCCAGCTCCATACCTCAGGTCACTGGACAGGCCCCGAGGTGCTGGCATGGTGTGCCTGGCTGTAGGAGAAGGGTTCAGTCCCCTTCTCCGTGCCTCAGATCCCCGTGCTGGCCCCAAGGCACTGGCACAGTTTGCCTGGAAGTGAGAGTGGGGTCCGGTCCCCAAATCCAAGCCTCCAGTTTCCAGGCAGACCCCAAGGTGCTGGTGGTGTGCCTGGGCCGGAACTAATTTTTTGTCCTTTGCTTCTAACATGGGGGAACTTCCTGTGGGAACCAGTACTTGAGTGTGTGGTTGTTTAAATTGCTGTTTTGCTGCTGTTTCCCTAGGGAAGGCTTTTTGTGCAACTCAGGGTTTAATGGTTGATCTCATAGGTACTTCTGGCTCTCCAGAGACCCGATGGATCTGTGTTCTGTAGAATCTCTGATCTGGGCCTGAGTTTTTTCATCCAACTGCAACCCATGCAATTCTGTATTCCTGACCAGTCTCCTCTGAGTGGTCTTGTGCCGGTTGGGGGCAGGTTGGCTGCCCTTGCTGTGTCCTACTGTTCTCCTGATGTTCCCATCTCACCCACTGCCCATGCTCCAAACACTTCCCATGGGACTGGCCCAGTGCTGTCCCTTGCAATGACTCACCAGCCTCTGAGTGGCTCCCTTTTTCTGGTTGTTCTGGCTCCTCACTCCTGCGTGGGTCCACAGGAACCCTATTATTGGTCTTGATGTCCTGGGGGCCACCAAGGCCCTCTTCTCCCCTGCTGCCTCCGAGTGACTCCATCTGAAGGGCACAGCTGTGGCTTCTGCCAGCTCCTGGCTCCATGTGCTCATCAGCTCGAGCCTTAAAGCAGCTGCAGCCCGAAACTCTTAGAGCAGCTTTTTCTTTCTCTCATCATAGTTTCTCCTGCCTTCATGAACTCCGTAGGTTTCTCTTCCTCTTCCCCTGATCTCCAGCGGCCCCAGCTTGGCTGATGTTACATTTTTATGGTTGTAAATTGGTTGATTTGTGGGAGAGAGTGACACTGGGAACTGTTTATTCCGCCATCTTGACCAGAACCTCCCGAGAAACAATCTTAAGGAAACTCACTGAGATAGGAGAAGACTCAGTTACATAACATACTGAACAAGGAAAGAAATCTAGGACACAAATTTGGAAATTTACAAAGAGATTGATACCTTAAAAAAGAATGTAGCAGAACTCATGGAACTAACTGCAAGATTCACTCAATGAAATAACACAACCGAGAGCTCAAGCAGCAGGCTAGAACAAGCAGAAGAGAGAATTTCTGATCTCGAAGATTGTGTTTTCGAAATAACCCATTTTAAAAAAGAATTTTAAAAATGAAGAAAATCTAAGAAAGCTAGCAGACAACCTTAAGGGCACAAACATTCGAATCATGGTTGTTCCAGAATGGGAGGAGAAAGGAAAAGGCATGGAAAAACTATTCAATGAAATAATAATGGAAAACTTCCCAGGTATAGGGAGAGACATGGACCTTCAGAACCAGGAGGCTCAAAGATCCTCAAACAGATCCTCTCCAAGACACATTATAGTCAAACTGGCAAAGCTCAAAGACAGAGAGAGTCTTGAAAGAAGCAAGAGAAAAGAATCAAGTCACCTATTAGGGAGCCCCCATCAGACTAACAGCAGACTTCTCAACAGAAACTCTACAGGCCAGAAGAAAATGAGATGATATATTCAAAATACTGAAAGAAAAAAACTGCCAGACAAGAATACTGTACCCAGCAAAGCTATCCTTCAGAAATGAGGGAAAAATAATGTATTTTCCAGACAAACAAAAACTGAGGTAGTTCACTACCACATGACCAGCCCTATAAGAAATCCTCAAAGAAGTCCTGCATCTGGAATCCAAAAAACGATAATCACTACCCTGAAAGCACAAGAAAGAACAAAATCCAGTGGTAGAACAAAAATGCAAATGAGAAAGAGAAACTAAATCTCACCACAAAAAACCATAATGACAATGTAATAATGCCCCTGCTTTATTTCTGATTTTAATAATTTCAGTCTTCTTTTTTCCTCGGTCATTCTAAATAAAGGTTTTCAAGTTTTGTTGATCTTTTTAAAGAGTCACCTTTTGGTTTTGTCAATTTTCACTATTGTTTTTTAATTCCCTATTTCATATATTACTGTTGTAATCTTTGTCATTTCCTACTTATATTTGCTTTTGGTTTAGTTTTCTCTTCCATTTTCTTAAGGTAGAAGTTTATGTTACTGATTTTAGGTTTTTCTTATTTTTAATATAGATGTTTACAGGTACAACTTTTCCTCTAAGCACTGGATGAGCCCTGCATACTATAAATTTTGATATGTTGTGCTTTGATTTTTATCTCAAAGTGCTCTCTAATTTCCCTGTGATTTTTTCTTTTTATCCATTGTTTATTTAGGAGAGTGTTGTTTAATTTCCACACATTTGTGAATTTTCTAAATTTCCTTCTGTTATTGTGGTCAGAGAACATATTTTCTATGGTGTTGGTCTTTTTAAATGTATTAAGACTTGTTTTGTGGCCAAAAATAAACTTTAAAAAAATCAAACAGAATATGAGGTGCCCAATTAAAAATATACACACACACACACACACACACATTTAATTCACAATTAGGTATTTCTCTTATGACTTTATTTTGGTTAAAAAAATTGGATCTTTAAGATGCTCTGGGAATTAGTTATAATATTACACTTTGAAATGAATGGTAGTACTACATTAATGTCTTAATTTGTACATTAATTTTCCAAAAAAATTAAAGGCATTAAGCAGGTGATAGTTATATATATCAGTATATATATACCTATTACATATATATCTAAATATACATATTATATATATTACATAAAATCTATTTCTACATGTGTAAATTCTATTATATATCCAGACATATATGTACATACATGTATAAAATGGATATAATAGTGTTTTTAATACATATTTTAATGAAACATTAAAATATCTTAAATTTTTACATATAAATCTAGATTTAAAAATAACATTGTATTACTTATTGCAGGTTTTTTTTCTTTGATATTATAAACACTTTCAAACATTATTATATACTCTTTGTAGGCATCATTTTAAAATTCTACATAGTTTTCTTAACTGTTCTTTAATGTACTTTTAGATTGTCTTCAGTTTTTCAATGTTATGAGCATCTTTGTGCACAGAGAGTATTTATTATATGTGCTTGTTTCCTTAGGCTAGATTCCCAGAAGTGGTATTACTAGGTCATGGATACAAATGTATTTAAGTTTCCAGTTGCATATATTTCCAAATTACCTTCCCAAAAGTTTATCCTGGTTTACTGGGCTACTGAAACGTCTTACACAAATGTTATATCTGTGTTTACAAATATTTTTTCCAGTTTGATGTTTGCATATAAGTTTATTTTTATAATCAAAAATAGAAGTTTAAATTTTCTAGATGATAAAATCTGTTACTCTGTTCCATTCAGTTTCTTTTACAAGGGTACTTCAAAAAATTCATGGAAAAATAGAATTAAAAGATACAAATCCTTCCATGAACTTTTTGAAGTACCCTTGTACTATTTTTTAGCTTAGAAAGCCATTTCTTGTCAAGAAGTATTTTAAATATTTGATATATTTTTCTACCTTAACATCATTTTTGTTGCTAACCTCTCTAATTCATGTGTAATTTATTTCAGTATATGGAATCAGGTGAGGGAGCTCTAGTTTTTTAGGTCTGAATTGCTATCTTATGGGTGCCTTCCTCAATTTCATTTGATTGATTTTGATATCCTCTTAATATGTATAGGTTTTATTTTGGGGTTGTCTGCTCTGGTCCATTATTTTACCTATCATATTAATTAAATAAAGTAGCATCTGATAGGGCTAATCCCCCTCAAGACTTATTCTCTAAAATTTTCTTTGTTATTTTCATCTCTTCTTTCAGGTGAACTTCGGTAAATTTATGTTAAGTTTACAAATTATTTTAGGAAAAACTGTCCATTTAAAAATTTTTAGTCTTCACAATCAAGCATGTGACATGGACTATACACTTGTTCAAATCTTATTTTTCATATTTCTCACAAAATTTTCCAGTTTTCTTTAAATAGGCCACACATATCTCTCGTTATGGTTATTGTTACATTTTATAGTTTATGTTTTTACCTCTTTTTCTATGATATTTCTAATATCTATGATATTTTTAATACCTGGTGTTTTGATTTTGTGTATCATGTATTCATTTACTTTTAAATTAAATCTGGGCTGTCCAGTTAGTTCAGTAGGTTAGAGTGTGTGTGGTGTTGTAACACCAAGGTCAAGGGTTCAGATCCCTGCACTGGCCAGGCACCAAAAAAATAAAATAAAATAAATTTAACCGTTTCCCATTTGATTCCTATAAACATGTCATCCAAAAATAATCATCTTCCTTTTTAATATTTAAACTTTATTTTCTGTCTCACGTCTTTTAACATTGGTCTGAATTTCCTGTAAAATTTTAAAATAATAAAGTTTAAATGATAAAACAAAAATGTAATGAATGATGGTTATAGTGGCATATGGTGCTTTTAAAGGAAATACTAAGTCTTGCAGAGGTATTCATTCCATATAACCTTAAACAATATGTTTTGACATAACATAGTTTTCCTGCACTGCTGATGTTCAGATTTATTTAGAGCACGCAAGGTTTTTAAATTGGCATCTCATCCAGCTTGGTTCTGTTGGCTCAAGGAATAGGCATAGCCTGGATTACAGATGATTAGAGGTTTTCAAATCTGAAATTGTCAAGTGGAACTTTGCGTTTGTTGTTATGTCTTGAAAAACTTTGAATGCTTTTTCTCTTTTCCCTTCTCTCCCTGAGCCTCCTTCCCCCTTCTTTTTTGAATCTCTGAGCAATAGCTTATAGGTCTTAGCTTGCAGTAGCTGCTAAGAACTACAGATGGGATTGTATGAGGAAGTTTTTACTAGTCCAACGCAAAATGATTAAAATACAGGTAAAATATGTGTTTTTCATAATCTGAGTTTATTCTTCTGAAAGTTTTGCTCTTTATTGAAATAGTGGTTTTCCTATTTTGTTTAAAATTCTACTTTTTCAAATGTTCATAGATATGAAAACAAAAGGTTGGCAATTTTAAGTCAGGTCTCTGTTTCCCTTCCCCCACTTCTTTTTTAAATTTACTGGTCCAAGGCAGAAAAGAAAAGCTGATTGTTTATCAGCTTTTTGCTTGTTTGTTTTTTAAAGCTTAAAAACACGTGGTGGTGGTTTGCTGACTGTCCTGGCACATCAACTGATAAAGGAGTAGGAAGAAGAGAAGGAGCCAGGGAGCAAAGCCTCACTGCCGAAGCCCCTCCCCACAGCCTTCAGAAGCACGGCTTTGGGTTTCCCTTTCAGCTCCCAGGTACTGTCTCCTCCAGTGCCCTTACTAGAAAACTCTGTAGTGAGAGGAGCACTGGCCTGAGCACAAGATATCTAGATCCACATGTAGGGGCCAAGGGAAGACATCCCCTGCAACCTCCTGAAGGTTCTCTGAAAAATCATCTGATAAACACAGATTAATATGAAGAAAAGACACAGCAAATTTTATCACATCATAGATTTACGTGACACACAAGGCTTCAGAACAAAGACCCAAAGATACAGGGAAAATTGTCCATATTAATACTTCTATGAAGTAGGCACAGCCATGTAGAAATGTGATTGGACAAGAAACAGACCTAATGCTAACAGACTGAGTGGGGGAACCCAGCAAGGCGTTTGTTCAGATTCTTTTTGGCCTCTGTGTAGCATTTGTTCCTCTAGGGTATGGGTCAGGACCCTTTCTGGAATGGGGGTCTTATAACCTACAAGGTAGGCTAGAGAATTTCTATATGGCCAGTTCCAAGACAGAGAGGCAGGGGGAAAGATTAGAGTGTATTCATGACCTGCCTTAGGGAAGAGGGACTCTAATTTCTATGGCTTGCCTCAGGGGACAGTGAGGTTAAGAGACAGGAGGCAGGAGAAGGTCAGAGGAAAACTTTGCTTTTGAGGCTGCTTCTGAGGCCTTCACTTTGGGGTATTGCATTGTGGGCCCCAACACAAGCTGCCATTCACTCACTTCTTCACCCCAAGGAGGTTGCCAGACCTCTCTGGCCCTTGCTTCTCATCTGTAAAAGGATAATCTGAAAAATATTGGCGAGTGTTGGGATTCCCTGACACAGGTGGGGCGAGGAGGGCAGGATCAGATCTACAACAGAGCCTGCAAAGGAGGGGTGTCTGAGGGTAGGAGCCAAGGAAAGCAGAGTTGGAGGTGCCATGTCTAGGATGAGGATCCTGTTTTCTTTCACCTCTCCTTTTCAGTTCACATTAAGCACTTCTAATCAAAGCAGTGCTTTTGAAGTCTGTAGTCCCAGCTTGGTGGAAGCCTTTAATGTTTACACTTGGTAGTAAATGAAAATAGGAAGGTGAGTTTCTCCCCTGTCCGTATCTGTCGCTAGCCCAGCCTTCTTGCCTGCCTGGCTAGGAAGTCTCTGGCCAGGAAGAGCTCTGTGAATTCTTGATCATCTGAACCTCAGGTGAAGGCTAGCTCCCTAGAACTCTTCCAGCCATTTAGATAGCCGCCTCCTGTGGTGTTTATTGCAGGCTATTTTGAATAAAACCTCTTTGTGTACATGTCTCATCTCTGCTTGGTCGTAGACTTAGTCCCTGCTACTACAACAGTGATGCCTTATGCAGTGTGGGCATTCAGTAAAGATTTGTGGAATAAATGAGCATGAGGCCTAAAATATTACTGTAAGAATCATTCTGCTTTTCAATAGTTTAGTTTTTAGTAAATGTTATGTTACAGAGCAATAGTGTGATATTTTGATTTTTGGATAAAGTTCTGCCTAGCTCTTCCACTGTGATCTTTACAACCTGGGTTAGAGTTTCTGTGTTTGAATTCTCAACATTTAGTGTGTGGAAGAATGAAATAAGGTGCTTGTTAAAACTGTAAACGTCTAGGCTCTACCCTCCAAGATTTGCTGGGCCTGGGGGAGGGCTGAGAGCCTGAAGGTTAAATACACCCTCAGATGGTTTTGATTCAGGTGGTCCAAGGAGCATCTGTTGGGAACCATTGAACAAGATGATTTCGAAGGTTTCTCCAACTCTATTTTATTTATTTATTTATTTTTTTAAAGATGACCGGTAAGGGGATCTCAACCCTTGGCTTGGTGTTGTCAGCACCACGCTCACCCAGTGAGCAAACCGGCCATCCCTATATAGGATCCGAACCCGTGGCCTTGGTGTTATCAGCACCACACTCTACCGAGTGAGCCACGGGCCGGCCTCCAACTCTATTTTAAAAGGAGACAATAAGACATTACAAACTTCTTTTTGTAAAGTTACCTTCTTTCAAAAGATGTTTAGTTTATTTTCCCTATTGTGAGTTCTGTATAGCAGCAAGTACAAATTACAAGCACATTCTGCATAATTTAGTAGAAAAAAGGTGTGCCTTCAAATTCTGCCAAAGAAGAGAACAGTTACTAGGATGTCCTTGTTTTGGTAGGTATGCCCTAGTACATATAGCTTTCAACCTAAAACCTGTTTCCCAGGAGTTCCTACCTTTCAAGAGTTTCTGTATTTATCATATATGTTCACTTTTTTAATGGCATTATATGACTGGACCATAATTGTGATAATTTTACCACTAAACACATGAGGCTGTCAAGCTCTATGTGTAATTTGTCTATTCCTTCATAAATGTTAGCTGTAAATATTTTATTAATAAAATATATCCACAAATTCCAAAAGGTTTGTAAAAATGTTTCCATTCACTGACATGCAGTACTTTTATCACTAGAGGTTTTTTTCCTTTCTTTTTAAAAAAGCCCTATCCTCCTAATTAAAGCCAGAAATGAAAAAGGAAACCCTTACCTAAAACACGTCTTTTTCTCCTTTGTCATTTGGTCATTCCATTAAATGGCCGTTATAGAATAAATGATCCCAGGATTAAAGGGAAAAAAAGAACACGTACCATTTCACTGCTGAAAGGTTGTGTGGGGAGGGAGGGAGGGAGATGGCTGCTGCAAGGAATGTATAAGATTATATTTATTTTATCATTTTATGCCTCAGTCATGATACAAAAATTTAAGAAATTTAACCTCCAACTGAGGAGTAAATACAGGTTATTTAAGCAAGTGTAAACAATTCAGAGTGAAAAGAGCCCAGAGCAACATACCCCATGCCCTGCCCTCTCTGAGCTGCCTGCCGCACCGTGACCCTGACCGAGCCCTTCTCTGAGGCCCACACTTGAAAGCTTCCCAGGCTGCAGGGCATGAGCCCAGCATTACTGCGAGTCCCAGGGCCAGCCTAGAGTTTGGCAGAAATCTTTTACTTTATTAGATTCCGAATTAAATTCCTTTGGCAATAGCTGAAGAAAGCAGACAGATTTTCACGGGGCTTTGAGTAGTACAGAATCAGACAGAGGTCTCCACATGGGAGCATGGAAGGTCGTGAAAGGCCCTTCCCAGGCGGAACAGCTGCGGGGAGCACAAGTGGAAGCGCTTTTTCCCCATCAGTCAGTTGGTTCTTTCAAACAACCCTTTATAAAGAATGTACGTGCGTTGGGCACTTTTGATCTCCTTCCGTGTGGGGAGTCCCAGGAGTGGCAGAACGAAGAGCGGCAGCGCAGCGAGCAAGCAAAGCCACAGCACAGACAGCATCACAGAGTAAGGGAAGCCGTCACCGAGGGCGGGGAGGTCAAACCCTGGGTCTGTTGAACTTCTAATAGTTACTCTCTAAATCACCCTTCACCAAACTGATACAACAAGTTTTTAAAAAGCAGACGAACAAGCCACCTTTATGGCTGAATACCTCAAAGTGTATTGGACCAATGGCTCTTAATTGGGGAGGATACTTAGAGAGGGACCAACTGCGTTACACGTGCAGTTGCAGATGCTCTTCATCTTGCCCAACGTTTAATCCTGCCACCAAAGTCAATGAGGAATTTTGTTCTTCAACCTCGTTATAAATTGAATTTTGATTCTGTTCCCTCTTATTGTGTGTGATATCATGTGCCTCCTGGTCATTTTGTGGCCCATTTTCTGCTGTCTGTTGAGTGATTTGTTTGCTTAGCCATTTAGAATGAAAGTCACAATATCATTTTTAGAAAGGTTATTAAGGTCTCTGAAGTCTCCAGGTGTTGCCAGGAAGTCTTTGGTGGTTGATTTTGCAGTGAGGGCATGAGAGTCATTTCATATTTAAGCTCTGTAGTAGAGCTTTGAGCCTACCAACATCTCTTCTCTCTTTCACCAGAACCAAAACACAAATGTACAAACAAAAAACATGTGGTAAAAACTCTGCCAGATCCTTGCTGGTGGGGAAACTCTGCTAATGAAGGGCTCATTTGATCTCTTTAGTCAGTGCACTTGGGGAGTTTAAGGATAACTTGGGCTGATGTGAGGATAGAGTTGCGTAGCCTGATTTCTGAGTATCCAGCACAGCAACACATTCATTTGAAATGGTGTTTGATGCCATCCCTGGATTTAATGTTATAAGGTATCACAGAAATAAAAATTTCAAATTTTGAAACCAACCTAACAATGCTGAGCTCAATAATTTAAAAAACAAACAAACAAAACCTTGATCATCTCAGCAACATCTGTAAGACTTTGTTTGCAAATAAACATCCTTGAACGCTTTGCTTTCTCTAGCATAGAAGATATTTTAGGACTGGTGTATATTGGTAGTGTCAGGGTCTATACCACTCCCTAAAATATTGTCACAATTTTATTGTCCAGAAACACTTTTTATAACTTTATTTCTTTATCTGGGAATTATTGATAAATATCCACAAAGCTTCCTGAATAGGGGTGAATGGTATATATCCAATGTGTGGGTCAAATTTGAATCTACTGGTAAATAGGTGACAGACATTAAATTGGATGAAGTCCTAATGGATGTGATCCTTTTTCTGTTAATGTTATCCCAGATTAGCAGACAAGAAACCCAGGCATAAAGAGTAAATTACTTGTCAAGGTTAAACTGTGAGATGGTGTATTAGTCCGTTTCCATTGCTTACATCAAAATACTTGGAACTGGGTAATTTATAAAGAAAATGAAATTTATTGCTTACAGTTTCTGAGGCTGGGAAGTCCAAAGTCCTTCTGGTGGTGGTGACAGTGACCCAGGGGTCTCACATTGCAAAATGGTGGAAGCAGAGCAGAGGGAACAAGAGAGAGAGAAAGACAGGCTCTCTTCTTTTAAAGCCCTCAGAACCACGCCCCTGACCACTATTTTTAATCCATTCACTATAGCATGGTCCTACAATCCAAACACCTCTTTAAGGCTCCACCTTTTAATTACTATGATAGGATTTCCCATCCTCTTAACAGTCACAGTGGGGGATGTTTCTAATACAGAGGGGACACAATTCAAGCTTCAGTGAGTTCTGGGGGTACCTAATTCAATCCACTACAGACCGCGAGGCTCTGAATTTCACCTCCTTACCCTCCATACTGGACTGCCTGTCTTCAAGAACACACCAACAGCAAAAGAAACAGTCAGCAGAGTGAAAGGGCAACCTGCAGAATGGGAGAGAATATTTGCAAATCATATATGTGATAAGGGGTTAATTTCCAAAATATGTAAGGAACTCCTACAGCTTGATAGCAGAAATACAAATAACCCAATTAAAAAATGGGCAAAGGGCTTGAACAGACATTTCTCCAAAGAAGACATACTAGTGGTCAACAGATATATGAAAAGATGCTCGATACCAATCATTAGGGAAATGCAAGTCAAAAGCACAATGAGATGCCATCTCACACCTATTAGGATGGCTATTATTAAAAATATACAAAAGATAGTAAGTGTTGGCAAGGATATAAAGAAAAAGGAACCTTGTACACTGTTAGTGGGAATGTGAAATGGTACAACAGTTATGGAAAACAGTGTGGAGGTTCCTCAAAAAATTAAAATAGAACTACATATGATCCAGCAATCCCACTCTGGGTATATACCCAAAAGAATTGAAATTGGGGGCTGGCCCGGCGGCGCACTCGGTAGAGTGCGGCACTTGGGAGCGCAGCGGTGCTCCCGCCGTGGGTTCAGATCCCATATAGAGACCAGTCCGCTCACTGGTTGAGCGCAGTGCGGGCACGACACCAAGGGTTGCGATCCCATAGCCGGTCGCGGTATGGGCACGACACTGAGGGTTGCAATCCCGTTACCGGTCACGAAAAAAGACAAAAAGGAAAATTACAAAAAAAAAGAATTGAAATCGGGATCTTGAAGAGATTTCTGCACTCCCATGTTCATTACAGTATTATTCGTAGCCAAGATATGGAAACAAGACAACTTCCCATTGATAGGTGAATGGATAAAGAAAATGTGGTATATATGAGGGTATTTCAAAGAGTTCATGGAAAGATTTGTATTATCTTTTAATTCTATTTTTCCACAAACTTTTTGAAGTGCCCCCATACATACAATGGAATATTATTCAGCTTAAAAAAATAAGGAAATCGTGCCACTTGTGACAACACAAATGAATCTGAAAGGCGTGCTAAGTGAAATAAGCCAGTCACAGAAGAACAAATGTTGCATGATTCTACTTATTTGAGGTATCTGTGAATATAGTCAGACACATAGAAGCAGAGACTACAGTCGTGGTCACCAAGGGCTACAGTATGGGGACCAGGGAGAGTTGCTGTTCAATGGGTATAAAGTTTCAGTTATGCAAGATGAGTAAGTTCTGGAGAACTGCTGAACAACATAGTGCCTCTAGTTAACACTATAGTACTGTGCATTTTATAACTTTTTAAAATGGTAAATAGTAGTTGTGTTCTTGCTACGAAACAAAAAAACAAAAACAAAGGGACTCAGGAAAACTTCAGGAGATGTTAGATATGTCTCTTACCTTGATTGTGGTGATGCTATCATGGGTGTTTGCTTATGTGCAAATTTATCAAATGACATTAAAAATAGTGCAATGCTTTGTATATCAATTATACCTCAGTACAACTGTTTAAATAAAATAAAAATTAAAATTAAAATAAACCACATACACACACATAGGGTACATCAGACCTGAGCAAGGATGTTTATTATTATTACATCTTTGTTTTTAGAGACACAGACAAAAAAAACCTTGAATGTACATTCACAGAGAAATGGTTGAATAAACTATTGAAATAAATTGCACCAAGAAAGAAATTATTGACAATATGGTAGAGGAAGAAAGCAATAAATATTATACAGTGAAAGCTTTTGTAATTTTGAAATTAACTTCATTCTAATAAGAAATAGTTGTTTTTTTCTTTTATGTGTTTTTTTCTTTTCCTTTTTGTTGTTTTTACTGACCGGTAATGGGATCGCAACCCTTGGTGTTGTGCCTGTACTGGGGACCGGCAACGGGATCACAACCCTCGGTGTCGCGCCCGCACCACGCTCAGCCAGTGAGCGGGAACCGGTCTCCACATGGGATCCGAACCCTCAGCGGGAGCACCGCCACGCTCCCAAGCAGCGCACTCTCCAGTGCGCCACCGGGCCGGCCCCTTTTATGTGTTTTTTAAAGATGATACTCAACATATTTCAGAGTAGCTAACACAATTAAAATAGTCTTTATTACCATTCTGATACATTCGTTTGATGTTATAAATTGGTCCAAATCATGTACAGAAGAATGCACATCTTATGTCACAATTCTGTCACTACAGTACCAGGAGGTCAGAAGAGTGTGATTGACGGTGGTGACCCCATGGTTGCTGTTTCTGGGGTAGATGTTTCCTAGAATACCTTGACTTAGCTTTAAACCACTGTAAATCACTGACTTAATTAATCATTAATATAGCATTAGAAATATAAAATAAGAAAATATTTTTTAAAAAGGCCTCTGGAGAATTGGGCCCTCATGTCTTAGCCCTTGGGAGGCTCCTGGGCTGTGAGCCCGGAGGCTGTCGCAGGGAAAGAGGAGGCAGCTCCATACACGGTTGTTGAAAAGCAGCCAAGGGGAGCACACAGACCTTGAGGCTCACCACAGTCTCTTCCCACCCTCAAGACTGTGTGCTGCCTTTTCTAGATGCATCTTTGTCACTGAGTCTGTATATGATATTCTTTTTATCCTGTTTTAACAACTTGCATATGAAGGGGGTGGGGGAAATAGAGGAGCTGGAAGGGGCATGGGCATTAATGAATGCTCAGGTCACTTTTTCTCACTCATCCCAGGCCAGCTCCTCCTCTTACATTAGCGTCCCTGTTGGTCCAGAATGAGAATATTATACAAGCCACTGTGGAAACAGATACATGTAAAAGGGAAGTCATTTTTCATTTCAGCTGTTTAGATGCATGATTGTAAATAATATAGAACTATGGAACTCTAAAATTGTAGGGACACCTTTTAAAGAATGCTTCTAGAGACTTCTTTTTTTTTCTATTGCAGATTTTTATTCTAAGAACAGATTGTTGTCATATACTGAACTATAGCTTCTTTTTCTAAAATAGGATTATATCAGAATGATCTGACTTACAAAAATGAGGTATTTATTTGAAAATATATCACCTTTTTCTTAGGAATTCATACTAGCTCTGGGGAAAGCCCAGAGCTGTGCATGGAGATCAGGTCAGTTTAGTTTGTAATTGATTAATCACAATTAATCAGCTTTTCAAAAATTGTACTTTACTTTTAGGAAGAACAGGCAAATTTCAATTTAAAAAAGTCAAAGTATTTGTTTTTAAAAGAAATAATCCTCCATTTTATGTCCTGGCATAAATGTTAAGGTGTATCTTCTAAAATCTTTTGCATCCATTATTATGTTACATGAAATTATAAGAACAGTGAATTTTAACTAATGTCACATCGTGAATTAGTTAACATTAGGTGTAGAATGCTGCCTTATCAGAGCAGCAAAGTAGACTGACATGTTATACAGAAAATTTTGACAAAAGTGAGGAGAGATTGCATTAAACGCAAGAGATTATTCCATTTGGGGGGCATTTTAGTTACCTGAGGCTTCACCATGTTCTCATAAATATTTGTAAGCATGTAGGAGGTGGTGGTAATCTGTCACAGGAAAAGGTTTGGGGTAATTTCAGGCTGCGGACAAGTGTGTGCTGGTTCCTTCGATTTGTACTCACAACACTGTCGGGCATCACATTGCCCCTGAATTCTTCAGAGCGTTGGAATGCTCCAGTAGTCCATGTAGTTTTTACTCACTTGAATATTTGCAATGGTGTGTGTACTGGTAGAAACGGTTCTGCATGAACCAGGATCACAGGCAGACCCATCTTTCATGCTGGAGAGCAACACTGCCCAATAGAACTTTCTGCACTGTTCAGTGTGGTTGCCACTAACTACATATGGCTCTGAGCCCCTTGAAATGTGGCTTTCGTGTGTCTGAGGAACAGACTTTTTAATTTTATGTAATTTTAATTAATTTAAATAGTCATATGTACCTAGCGATTACCATATTGGACAGGGCAGATATAGAGTTTTAACTTAAGTAACAACTACATTTGGTCATTAGAGATGCCACCCACAGGGAGGATGATGACACTTTCCTCCTAATCTTAGATAGAACCAAAACCCACAACCTTCATTTGGGGGAGAATTTATGGACTTGAATACGGCATCTCCAGGAGAAGCTAGTCCTCAACACTAGCAGAAATTA
Organism: Galeopterus variegatus; assembly: GCF_000696425.1. Lineage (NCBI taxonomy): Eukaryota > Metazoa > Chordata > Mammalia > Dermoptera > Cynocephalidae > Galeopterus > Galeopterus variegatus. The sequence continues at coordinate 1,257,330 of NW_007726147.1, forward strand.
TTTGCTTTAGGAATTCATCTAGCAGGTGGAAAAGAGGATTCAAGTGAGTTGAAGGTAATAAGGCCGGCTGTACTTTTCAATGGCACCAAGGTACTTGAGTCAAGTAAAATCAAACCGGTGAAAATGAGGCCAAACCATTCTTAAAAAGCTTCCCTGGTATTGGTTGAAAAGTACACACTAGAGGTTTGCCTTCTTCCTGGTCTGCAAATGGTCACAGTGCCTCAGAGTGCTGCACTTAATAGGACAGAGTAGTGGGTTTTGCTTGACATCCCTAGTGAGTTGCCAGACTTGGATTCAGCACTCCTTATAAGGAACTGCTAGGTGACTGATAGGTGTGGGCATGTGGGAAGTGGGCCTGTGCTTAAAATAAATCCTTATGTAATAGGTCTCACCCTTTAGTAAAGTCAGTTTTTTGCTTCCTGCAGCCCCAGTGACAGGTAGATATTCAATATGTATTATTTTCCAATGAGGAAGATAATGAAAATCTAACACCCTTTAAAATCATTTTAATTGATATTATTTGCTTCTTGTAATTAGCTCTATATTTACCCTAATAGTCCTACTTTATGTATAAATATGTCAAAATCAAGTAGGTAACGCTTTTTTATGTGACATCTGTTAATTTATATATACTATTAGAAGCATCAACTATATTAATAGTTGTAATATTGATATGGCTGTGCTTTAAGTTGTGGTGTTTAAAATCCATTCTTTATTAAATAGGGAATTAGACCTTTTTTCCCGAAAGCTCATGATCAAATTTCCAAACAAATAAAAATTTTAAATTCTAAATTTGTTTAAAATGATAGTTTTGCTCATTTTTACCTGACTTAGAGATTTCATTAGCATGGAGTTTGAGGGACTAGCCCTCTTAGTTCATTGTAATGCCATTTCATCAGCTCAGAGAACACAGAAAACAGCTTGCTGAGGTCTTCTATTTCATAATGGGGTGGATTCCTTTTTTAACCCAGGGCATTGTCTCTGACTGCTGTCTGCTGTAGGCTCATCTCATATGGTTGATGATGCCAGTCCTGATCATGTCCTCTGACTGAGATGTGTTGTTTGCAAGGTTTGCCCTCTCCCTCACTGCTGTGGGGACCAAGTTTCAATGAGCCGAGTGCCTGATTGACTCTGACAGCCCACAGTGGGGACTGTGCAGTGCTCTGCAACCCCATCCCTCATCCATTCCCTTACTGTCACCCTGCAGGCGTTCTCTCCCCATCACCCCCCTCAGAGAAGAAGGAAGTCATGATTCAGACTTCCCCCCATTGCCCTAGAACAGACCTTTGTTTTATTAATGTGACCGCAGCTCCCTTACTGTTCTTTGGTGTGATGGTGGTGACAGCCGTAAATGGGAAACCTGAAAAAGAACATGGAATATTATCTCTGCCTAAAAACTAAACTGCGCAACCAAGAAACTCCCCGTGGCAGTACATTTTGGGGGAGAAGAGGAGGGTGTCAAGGAGGTGGAAGAGAAGAAACCTGCTTTTTTTTCCCCCTGTCCCTTTGTTTTCTTTTAATTTAGATTTTTGAGCCTATTGGGTAAGAGCTATGCCTACTGCTGTACTTGGTGCAGTGTCTAACGTACTACTTGTTCTCAGCAACATGGAAAATAATGATCTACAGTTCCATGTACAGAAGAAGGATTTTTAGATTATCTGAAGAGAAATACCTGTTTGTGTTGAAATGGTAAGGAAAAAGGGTACATCCCTTAAGAAATACAAGGCTACAAAGCTCCACGCATTGTCTGAGCAAGTGGAGTCCACACATAGCCCTAGCTGAAAGAAAAGGAGAGCCGTCTTTGAAATTTACCAGATGGGAATGTTAAACAGGAAACTGAAAATATCAAGCATAGTGAAAATTGCCTAGGTCTTAAAAGAATGAACCTCCATGTTTTCTTAACATTTCTAATTTTATTTAAAAAAAAAAAAAAAACTCGACTCATCCCAGGAAACAGTTTGCTCTTGCATAGGGAGGGGTGGCAGCCAGGCCTGGGCCCTGGGAGCAGGGACTGCAGGAGTGTGAGCTGCTGCAGCAAGGCCTTGGTTTTCAGCACCTGGGTTAGGTTTTGTCTGTGAGGGATGTCACCTTTGAATTTGGGAACAACTAATATCTAGAATTAATATTTTTTTAAGCCTGAAAGACAGAGGGAATCTCTCACAGGTGTTTAGTATATTTGGCAAAATACAAGCAGTGTGTTGGTCTATTTAATAAAAAATTCTTTTGCCAAGTAGACATTAGAAGAAATGCTTAGAGTTGCTCAAAGCTCCCTGAGCTTGCTGTGCTATTTTGGGACAGAGTTTGCTCTCACCCAGAGCAGGCGCTCGTGCATGCTTGCCGAATTCTATCAGTTTTCATCTGTGAAACTCGATTCATTCTGCAAGGCCCATTTCAAACACAGCTTTGAATCTCAATAGTGACTCTGTTGAAATGAGTGGTGTACATGGTGTTTGTTTCATCTCTCTGTCAGCTCTTGGAGGCAGGGACCTGGCCTTATTCCCATGTGTTTCTCAGGAATGCTGAGCCCACAGTGAAGGTAATGCCTCACAGAGTGCAAAGAGGGCATTTGAGATCCCCTGTGAAACTCACTCAGAGTGGATGTGCCGCACAACCTGGGCTGGCGACTGGATCTTTCTATGCTGTGGCGTCTCCTAAGGAGGGACACCAAGCTCTTGGTGCAGGGCTGTGATGAGGACTGGAGGAGGTTTGTATGCAGGGGCCTAGTACAGGGTTTGAATGCAGTAGATGCTCATAACATACTGGGTCCTACTTCCTGCTCCCTCTTTCTCTGTCTTTTCACTTTAAGGCTCTTACCTAGAACTTCTACCACTGAGGATCATAGAAACCTTTTTTTCTAACAGATGAAGAAATAGTCTCAAGATAGTTCTGAAAATCTCAAGTCTCAAAGAGGTTAAGTGCCCTAAGGCACTTGTTAGGGATGATACATCCTTGGGAAGCACAGTCTATTGTGACGAACCAGCTTTCTCCAGTATCTGAAATATGCATTTGTTACTGTCCTGAATTGTGTTTTGTTTTTGATTTTTTGTTCTAGTCTGCTTTCATTTTTGTTTTATGCTTTAAATTTGAATTTGAGTTCAAGTCTCTTCATAATCATCTCTGAGTGAAATACAGTAGGACTTAAATCTAGGGAAAGTACAGAATCAAAGGAGTTTCCACATAATCTAGTATAGCACAATTAATTCCACATTTATGTTCCCAATACAAATACCTCTCTAACCCTAGAGCATTCTAGAATTTGTAAGAGAAATAAGCGGGGCTGTGTTCCAGATTCAAAATTAAATGTTGTCACTGAGTCCTCTAGCTGACAGACAACCTTCTGGGCCCTCCCATGGTCACCATTATGTCCTTCCCTGCCTAGAAGGTTTCTTCTCCCACAGCTGACCCTGTGTAACCACCGGCCTTCCTTCTAACAGTTGTGGGCTGTATGTTCAGACCTGCTCTCCTTCAAAATACTCCAGAAATATAGAAGCATTTCTAAGGCTTCCCATTCAGAGAGTCATAAGAGCTCCTTTACTGTTTATTAACATTTTTTTGTTTATATTTCTTATGTCTTAAAGCAAGGAATTTATTTAATGCTTTTTCACAGTCTGGCTAGACAATAGTTCAATTATCTGTTGCCTTTAGAGAAACTAAACGGGTTGTTTACTACTGTCTCTCTCGGTTCTGTGAGCAGGTGGCTCTCGAGGTCCCTCATGGGGTTGTGCTCCAGTGGTGTTTGGGCTGGACTCATGTGACCACTCAACAGGGCTGTATGTCCAAGGTGGCTTCTTCATGCTTGTGCTGGTGCTGCAGCTGGGGGTGGCTGGGCCAGCCGGGGCTGTCTCCCATTTGACTAGTGTGTACTTCCTCATAAGGCCCTTCAGGGCAGTTGGTCTTCTCCCACAGCCAGCCTTCCAAGAGGCTCAGGTGGAAGCTGCAAGGCTTTTTATGATCAGGTCTCAGAAGTCCAACAGACTTTACTGCATTCAAGGGGAGGGGACTACACAGGATGAATAGCAGGAGGTTTCACGCATCAGGGCACGGTGTGAGTGGGGGAAGTTGGGAGGGTGTCATTTTTGGAGATCAGCTGCCACAGCCAGAAAAAGCAACTATATACACTTGCACATTTTATAATGTTTTTTACGTTTATTAAAATGTTTAAATTTTACTGTTACTCTCATAATTTCCAAGATCTCTCTCTTTGATCCCTTCTTGTTTTGAATACTTTTTTAGAACAGTATGAGAAATATCCCGAAAGTGAGTAAGTGAACCTTGAGTTGCTGACAGAAGCTTCTGTTACCAGCTCTAAATGAGCATCAGTGTCTTCTTTAGAGGGGTGTCTTTCCTTTGTCCAGTAAAAACACAGTAGAGTATTCAGAGCCTGCCTCTGCGAAATGCCTCCTCCCTGCTCCTCAAGCTAGCATTGAGGAGGTGGCTGGAGAAGGGAAAAGTTCCCTGTGACCTTGGGCCGGTTATCACACAGGCACAGCTTCGGTTTCCTCTCTTTGTCTGATTATATCAGTCAATAAACTTGGTAGCTTTATTAATTTCCCTTACCCTTCTCTTTGCATTTAACCTCAATTTGGAATTTTTCTCTCTAGTCCTCAAGCAGGTGTAAGAGATCAGCTTTTGTTTTCCAGCAGGCTCTAGGGAGCAAAAGACTTTGTACTGAGGCAGATTCATTAGTCTTCCTAACATCCCTGCGAGGGACAGTTCTCCCGGCAGGAATTGATAAGGGCATGTTATGTAAAATCTGGAGGGCAAGGCTTTCCCTTTTAGGTCAACACTCAGCCGCAAGCTAAAAAGGCTAATCAACAGAAGCATTTTCTGTGTTCATTCCAGAGAATTTCCCAGGGGCACAATAAATCTAGCTTGCCTGTTTACAGGAACATTGTTATTTAACAAGCTGGTCTCCCAAGCTTAAGAGTTTTTGGTTTCATCAAGTCTAACCCAACCTGCTAAATTCACAGAGTTCATTATTGTCTATTCATGTTGCTCTATGTATTGTAAGATAATTTTGCATACTTAATATAAATTTTATAATACAGACTAACCTTAAATTTATTGGCGAAGTATTCTAAAGTTATATATCTCTTTCTCCTCTTTTTTAACCTTTCACCTGTTTTTCAGTCATGTATCTAATCTGCCTGCTAGTACTTCTAGTTAGCTAGTTTTTCTCATTTACACATTCATTCATTCATTCGTTCGTTCATTCAACAAATACTATTTTGAGCACCTGCTCTGGGCTCTATAAATATTATATGAGAAAGATGAAAGGACATCATCCCGCCTCAATATGCTAGGGTCTAGAGAGGGGACATACATGTCAGTAGGTACAGTACAACGCAGTGAGCTTCATACTGATGCGGTGTTTGTAAGGTTGATTTGGCTTTGAGGGGAGATCATCGGTTAACATTGTCACATTGTGGTACGTGTGGTTGAATTCTGATTGCAGTATGAATGATATCCTGGGGATAATCCCGCTGCTTCTGGAACCTTGACCTTAGGGTGGAACTTCAGATGGTGGGAGTATAGGGTAAATTCTTTGTAGCTCAGGGCTTGCTGAGATGCATGTTTTCTAAATTTTGATAAACATTGCCAAATGTCCCAGAAATGTTATATCTAATATACACTCCCTTCAACAGTGTCTCAGTGAGTTTTCCCGGGCCCTCCCCACAGTTTTGCGAGTGTGATGGTTAAAACAAACAATATCTGTCTAAATTAAGGAGGTCTGCCCTTTGCATCTGCATTGCGAATATTTTTCCTGTTTGTTGTTTGAGTGTTGTGCCTGCAAGGAAAGAGACTGTCCCCTTTGACATTATGCACATATTCACTGTTCATCCATACTTTCTCTTATGGCTTCATTTTTACATTTAGAAAATTTGATTAATCTGAAATTAATTTTGGTATAAGGAATGAGATAGAAATCTGGCTTTATTTCTTCCAGATGGCTACTCAGTGGCATTAAAAACATTTATTTGAATAATCTCTTTTCTCAAAATGCTGCCTTTATTGTTATATACCTTTACTGTATACCTTTATAGTAAATTAAATTTAAAGTATATATTTTTAATTATCTTATAGTAATCCATTGATCTGTCTTGTTTATTTCTTCTCTACTTCTAAACTGAAGCTTCATAATGTGAAGCTTTATTGTCTGCTAGGGCTAGTTTCTACTCGTTTTTCTACCTTTTTAGATTTTGTCAGTGGTAAAAAAAAAAAAATTCTTTTTGAAGTTTTGCCATCTTTGTTAGCAGTAGCAAAACCCTTCTCTTATGTCCTCAGAACCAGTCTTCAAAGGAAGTCTGAAAAAACTTAAATTTGGGCTATTTTGCTTAGAGAGTTCATTTTTTCAAACAAATACTTGGGAACCTAGTGGATACCAGTGCCAGTCATGATCCAGCTGTTTCATTTGCTTGATTAATTTTTTTCTCCCCTTTCTTCTCTTCTATAAGTGTTTATTGCCATGTTGTTACGTGCTGGACACTGTGCTGGGCTTGGGGATTGAGAGGACAGTCAGACGTTCCTCAGTTCATTCATATCACAGTGAGTTTAGCTTCCATGACTCTCAGAGCTGCCTGGGCATACGTGGACTGGTGTTAGAGCTCAGAAGTAGATTTTATACAAAGCCACACAGCCAAAAAAGGGAAAGAAGCCTCCTCAGCCCGTTTCTGTAATTTATCCTAAGCCTTTGAACAATCACTGAGCAGAATTAGCAGCCTTCTAACTGACAAATTATTTTAATGCCTGGAAATTATGACCTAGGAGCTATTGCTAATTCTTCTTTAAAATGTTTGTAAAACGTTTTTTTACACACTGAGACAATTTTCAGGGGAATATGCACACCCAAGGAGCCTGTGGAAAGGGAGTGGAGAACTATATTAAAACCTCCCACGTAGTGGCAAGGGAAAGAAATATTTTTCCCCTGACATGAGCCTGCATGGGCCCTGTTGGAGAAGACAGGGCCCATATGAAAGTAAGGCAGGAGGCAGACCACCTTCTTCCAGGGATGGCTGCTTTTACATTTGAATAAACAGGTTTAGAGTTTTGTGATGGTTATGACCTTATCAGAATCATAGATAATCCATTTTTTTCAGTTGATTTCTTGCTGATAAATTGCCACTTGCTTTACAGTTAAACAACTAAGTTCTGATACTGGCCACAAATAGCACGTCTGGTCTGAGCCTTGCTCAACTTCAATGAGTTGAATTTTCTTCTGTCCAGCGATGTTCATTGTTGGTCAGAAATTGCCCTGTCTGCTATTTACATTTTATATAGTACATAATTTATCTCATTTGTCTGAAATAAATGTCTTGTTTGGTTCAATGGATTCTGCTGGAGAACACAGAGAATGCAGAAGAATCTAGAAGCAGAGGCACCTTGGAGCACCCACGTAAATGACACTGGAACCGAGTGAAGATGAGGTCAGGCTCAGTCTGAGTGTCCTTTTTCTGGGTTATCGGGGTTATTGATGACGGCTCTCTCTGGGCGCTAGTGTACTCAGGGCCCCCCTCTGTCTTTCTGGCGGTCTCAGTTTAGGGCAGCCTGTGGATCTCCTTCCACGGATTGCTGATAGCTTAGGCTCCAACCAAAGGCCTCTTTATTTTTATTAACTATACCTTACCCCTTCAGTTAAATTTGTTGTTGTGAAAGGCAAATGGTATTTTTCAATGGATCACAAACATTGGAATGCTTTCCAAACATTCCAGAGTCTTATTTTCTGATGGGATATTTGACTTAGGAAAAATACACACTAAGGACAGCTTTTGTTATATAGTAAATAGGATCCCACACAAATTCCACATGACATACTGTGTGGGGAGTTCACATAATAAGATGAAGAATGCTGCCTGTTTGTTTTCCCATCAGTGTGGAGTTTTCATCCTACCCTGCATTTGTCAAAGCCAGGTTCAAATACAGAAAAGATGTATTTAAACATACTGATTAAAAATGGATGCTTTCTTTGTAAACAAAACTCACCCATTATTGCAGTTATCCTTTATATTTCAGTAAGGATGAAGGAAAGCTCTAAATATAGTTAATGACTTAAGCTAATGCTAAATTTGTGAGGGAAAATGTGTTGAAATTTAAGTGGGTGTTGCCAGAAGGAACAGGAATGTGGGGAGCAGGGCCAGGTGACACCAGGATAAAGCCATGCCAGACATAAATGCAAATTTCAAAGAGAAGACTTAACAGAGAATTAATACACTGCGATTTTGGAAAAGGAGAAAGTGTCAGATCACTGAAAGAAAAAGGAAAAAATGCTTAAAGCTGTATTTACATCAAAGTTTATGTTGGCTTTATGTTTCCTTTCTTCCAAGCACCCATGATGAAAGTATGCCTTTGAGATTGTTAATTGCAGATTTTTTTCTGTCTTATTACCAGTCAAGGGCAGAAAGCTTCTCTTAAATAGCTTGTGTTCCCCAGTTCCTAGCACAATGTCTGCTGATTTGAATTGATCCAAATAAGACCAGGTACACGTTTCTCTTAAACACTCTAGTTCTATTTCTTTAGCCTTTCTGCTTGTCTTTCTAACTTGCTCCCTCACTTTTCTACATTCACCCCTCTTTAGATAAGTGGTTCCTGCAGCCAGCTTTTAAGGCTCCTGAGGGCCAGGTTCATTTATTGTTTGGTATTTGTCATGACATCTAGCTACTTGCACATGGAGGTTGCTCAGTGCCTGTACATCTTTGCTAACCCTCTTTGCTGCCAAGGGTCCTCAGTATATTAGTGTTCCTCTGGATGTATGTGAGAAATGTTCAGATGTTTTAAATATTTATGAACATTAGCTCATTCACTTATTTAACAAATATTTGTTAAAATAATTTTTACAAATAAAATATGCACTTCTGAACATGATCATATTCTAAATGTCCCCCAAGGGCTTACAGATATGGCAACTTTTCTTCCATGTAGAAGTCATTCTGAAGTTAAAAGAAGCAGTCCTTTATTTAGGGAAGACTATATTTTGCGGTTGCAGTGGACTTAGCAGAGTGAAATTTTTAACAAGATGAAGTGGAATAAACTGCAGAGTTTACATTAACGTCTGTAAAAACCACCTGCTTCATTCCCCTGTTCTTAGGCTTTAAATCAGTGCTCTTTGTTAATATCATCATGGCATTTGCTACTGTCAGTGACTGCTGAAAGAGTAATTCTTATCCTATCAGAGGAATTGGTGTTGATTTGCGTAGCTAAAACCAAGAAAAATAGCCACCTAATCTCGTCCTTGAATAGTTTCCTGGTCTTGTTACAGATTGCTTATCCTGCTAAAAGTCACTTGTAGATTTCCAACTCAAGCAAATTGTGAAGATTTTGGCTCACAGGAGCTTTCGCGGTTTCCGGAACCTTCAAATCACAGAGTTGGAAGGGCCTTCTTGGTGTGTCACTCCTGGAAAAGGAGAAAAAGAGGTTATTTTAAGTTTTCTGAATTTAGCTTAGTGTTTGTCTTTCATTATATAACTTTTGTTTTAATTTTAGAAGAGAGATTTACAAACAATATAGGTGTTTGGAAAGCAGAAAGAAAAAAAAAAGAAATAATACATAGCATACAAATGTTCACCACTCAGTTCTCACTAAGGCCAAGGAAAAAAATGTGCCAAGTATAAAGGATTTGTAGGAGAGAAAGCAGTGGCATAGCTAACTGATAAGAAATGTGGGGATAGTGAGACAAGCAGGAGCTCAAAACACAATGCCACTATCACAAAAAAGATCTGAAAGCCTCAGGGGTAGGCTTCCAGGTTTCTTCCTCCACTGCCTTTATTCCTCTTATCTGGGTGAGAGGCCTTTGGAATTGAACCTGGACCAGAGGCCTGTAGGTAGTTGCAGCTGAAAAGAGATGATAGATAATTGTGCTGACAGTAGGGAACCTGTACAGTACTCAATAATGATTACCTCCCATGGGACTTACTAAACCAAATGAGACGCATAGTCCCTACCCTCAAGGAACTTGTACTCTGAAAGAAGACATGGGCGAACAGAGTTCTAAAGAAAACATAATATTATATTGGAGCTAGGGCACATCTTTTTAATCTTGCAAGATATAAATCTTTTTTTTTTTTTTTCCTTTTGTCTTTTTTTCGTGACCGGCAACGGATCGCAACCCTCAGTGTCGTGCCCGTACCGGACCGGGACCAGCAACGGGATCGCAACCCTCGGTGTTGCGCCCGCACCTCGCTCAGCCAGTGAGCGGCCGGTCTGTATGTGGGATCCGAACCCTCGGCGGGAGCGCCGCCACGCTTCCCAAGCGGCGCACTGTAGCAGTGCGCCACTGGGCCGGCCGGCAAGATATAAATCTTTTTTTTTTTTTTTTCCTTTTGTCTTTTTTTCGTGACCGGCAACGGATCGCAACCCTCAGTGTCGTGCCCGTACCGGACCGGGACCAGCAACGGGATCGCAACCCTCGGTGTTGCGCCCGCACCTCGCTCAGCCAGTGAGCGGCCGGTCTGTATGTGGGATCCGAACCCTCGGCGGGAGCGCCGCCACGCTTCCCAAGCGGCGCACTGTAGCAGTGCGCCACTGGGCCGGCCCGCAAGATATAAATCTTTTGAGAGAGATTAATTTCAGGCGAATAAAAGTAATACAAGGCTCCCCTTCTCTGTGGGAGATGCATTCCAAGACCTCCAGTGGATGCCCTAAACCGTGGATAGTGCTGAACCCAAATATGAGGGTACTTCAAAAAGTTCTTGGAGAAATAGAATGGAAAGATTATACAAATCTTTCCATGAACTGTTTGATATGCTCTTGTATACTATGCTTTTTCCTATGCATACATACTTAGGATAAAGTTTAAATTAGGCACAGTAAGAGATATAATAATAAAAAGAGATGCTAATAATAAAATAGAACAATTATGACAATGTACTGTAATAAAAGTTATGTGAATGTGGTCTCTTTCAAAATGTCTTCTTGTACTGTACTCACCTAGTTTTGGACCAAGGTTGACTGTGGGTAAACCCTGGATAAGGGGGTCTACTGGACCATATTGCTGCCTAGCACCTAAATTGTCAAAGAATTCTAGAAAAGTTGAAGCCTGTGTTTAAAGGAAACTTTGCTTCCCAGAGAACTGGGAAGTCTGTTTTCCACAGCTCCAGCAGAAAAGAAAACAGTTCATAGGACATTTTGAAACACCGTATTTTTATCATTGCCATGAGAGGCCATGAACCAGGAGTGCAAGCCTTTCAGAGTAACAAGTTCAGCAAAGGCTGTGTCATCATTCTGGGGTTGTGGGTTAGGCACATTGAAGGCTAGAGATTAATTTCGCCGTGTTATTTCCCACTACCAAAGAGTGGCCACTGTCAGCTCACTTTCTAAATTATCCTGGGAGTACACGTTCTCTTCTCTCTCTCTCCATCATCTGACCTGCTTACTGGGACCTGGTCAGTAACATAAATGGGTGCGTCTGCCTGGGCAAGCTGAAAGAGGGAGTGTTGGGGCTGTGATACCCTAGAGAGAGCTTGCTTCCGCCTCCTCCCTGATTAGATATTCAAGTTCAAGATTTTTTAAAAACATTGCTCTAGCCAAACGACATATCTGCCAGCAGCATCTGAGAACTGATTGTGGGCTGAGGACTTTGTTTTTAGACCCTTGTGTAAGAATCTCCTCTCTAGAGCTGGCTGGTTAGCTCAGTTGGTTAGAGAGTCGTGCTGATAACACTATCGTACATGTTTGATTCCTGTACCAGGCAGCTGCAAAAAAAAAAAAAAATGAATTTTAGGGGCTGGCCTGTTAGCTCAAATCAGCCAGCCACCAAGGGAAAAAAAAAAAAAAGAAATACAGATTAAGAATCACCTATGACCCATCAGCCATATTGCCAGCTCTCATATTTCTAGAGCACAGATCTGGTGGTGTCATTTCCCTGCTGTAAAAACCCGTAGCCTCGGCCGGCCTGTGGCTCACTTGGTAGAGTGTGGTGCTGATAACACCAAGGCCACGGGTTCGGATCCTATATAGGGATGGCCTGTTTGCTCACTGGCTGAGCGTGGTGCTGACAACACCAAGCCAAGGGTTGAGATCCCCTTACCGGTCATCTTTAAAACAAACAAACAAACAAACAAAAACCCATAGCCTACCTGAGAAGGGCAAACTCAGCCTTGCTTTAGCCTTGCACACAAGGGCTCAACTCTGCCTCAGCCTTGTCTGCTATCACCCCCCTTCCCTTCTGCCCCAATTTATGATCACGTCACACTGGTGACTACTCATGCTTCCCACAACATTCTAAACTTTTTTCCACCAGAATGTACCCTCCCTGGTGAATCTTAGCTTAAATCACCAGCACTCAATCAATTCCTTCTCTGTGATCCTACCCAACTTTGTATATTTCTGCAATTAGTCCTCAACTTTCTATGTTGTTATGTTTGCCTTCTTCACTAGACTTAGAAATTATAAAGAACAGGAACCAAGTTTTCTCTTTCTCTTCTTTATCTCAAACACAGAGTGATTTTAACAATCTCTCTGGGCCTAAATTCTCTAATATGTAAAGTGAAAGTGTTGAACTAGAATTCAGTGGCCCTTAACTAGAGGTGCACATTAAAATCACTTGGAGTTCAACAGATGATGCTGGGACAACTGTATATCCATGGGCAAAGGAATGAAGTTGGACCCCAACCTCATACCATACACAAAAATTAACTCAAAATGGGTAATAGACCAAAACATCAGAGCTAAAACTGTAAGATTCTTAGAAGAAAACGCAAGAGTAAATTCTCATGACCTTGGATTAAAGAATGGTTTCTTAGATATGATACCAAAAGCACAAGTGACAAAAGAAAAAATAGATAAATTGGACTTCATTAATATTAAAAACATTAGTGCATCAAAGGATACCATCAATAAAGTGAAAAGACAACCCACAGAATGGAAGAAAATATTTGCAGATTTGATATTTGCAGGCCATATCTGATGAGGGTCTAGTATCCAGAATACATAAAGAACTCTCGTAGGTCAACAGTAAAAAGACAAACCAGTTAAAAATGGCTAAGGATTTGAATAGGCATTTCTCCAAAGAAAACATACAAATGGATAATAAGCACACAAAAAGATGCTCAGCCTCATCATTCATCAGGAAAATGCAAATCAAAATCACAGTGAGATACCGCTTCACACCTAGTAGGATGGTTGTAATAAAAACAATGAACAATTTCAAGTGTTGGCAAGAATGTGGAGATATTGGAACCCTCGTGCATGTTGGCGAGAATGTAAGATGGTGCAGCTGCTTTTGAAAATAGTTTGCAGTTCCTAAACACTTTACAGTTCTGTATTAAACATAGAGTTATCATATGACTCAGCAATTCCATTTCTAGGGTTATATACCTAGGAGAATTGAAAGTATGTGTCCACACAAAATTTTGCACATGAATGTTCACAGTAGCATTATTTCATAGTAACCAAAAGATGGAAACAACCTTGAGGAAAACCACACTCAGTTTCTCCCACTATACTCTGACAACACACTTCTGACACCAGATGTGGAGGGGGTTGTCCCCGCATACTAAGCAAGCAATCAGCATTGCAGCAGACACCCACTGGGTGTCCTCCCATTCAAATCTGTTCCAATGCTATCTACCTGAAGATAGCATCAGATCCCACAAGTTAAGGGCTCAATCCCCGAGACTGCCCCCACCTCAGATGCCAGCCGCCAAGTCCAGGCCCCTGGAACTTCCGACCAGCCACTTACAAATTGGTGTTCCCACAACCCCCCCTCCCTTTTTAGGCTTGATTAATTTGCTAGAGTGGCTCACAGAACTGAGAAACTCACGTTTATCAGTTTATCATAAAGCATATTTTAAAGGATACAAATATGAGGGTACTTCAGAAAGTTCATGGAAAAATACAATTAAAAGATAATATAATTTGTTCCATGAACTTTTTGAAGACCCCTTATAACCTATCCTAAATAGGGTGAAGTCTGGAAGAGTCCTGGGCACACACGCTTCGGTTCCGTGAGTTGGGGTGTGCCACACTCTCAGCACGTGGTTGAGTTCAGCTGTCTAGAAGCTCCCCAAACCCTGTGCTGTTGAGTTTTTATGGAAGCTTCATTACATAGGCATGATTGAACCATGGAAAACTGTGTGGAAATGTGAATGGACAGAAAGTGTGTGACCTAACACTAACAGACTAGGTTGGGAAACCCAGCAAGTCCTGTTGGTTCAGATTCTTCTCAGCCTCGCTGTGTAGCATTCCTTCCTCCTGGTATGGGTTAGGACCCCTTATGGAATGGGGGTCTTAAGACCTACAATCAGATAGGGTGGGTCAGAAAATTTCCTGCCTCGGGGAGAAAAAGGAGCAGGTGAAAGAAGGGCAGGAAAAGGTCAGAGAGAGAGAGAGACTGTTTTCTGAGGCCTAAAGTGTCTCGATATTATAACAAAAGAGTAAGGGTTATGGGAGTTATGAGCTAGGAACTGCAGATGAAAACCAATATATATATATATATATATATATATATATATATATCACAAACCCAAATGTTAATCAACTGAAGAATGGACAAACAAAAAGTGGTATATCCATACAATAGAATATTGATCAGATATAAAAAGGAGTAAAGTACTGATACATGCTGCAACATGGACGAAACTTGAAGACATTATGTTAAATGAAAGAAGCCAGCCACAAAAGGCCACATATTGTGTCAAACCAGTTATATGAAATGTCCAGAATGGGCAAATTCATAGAGACAGAAAGTAGATTAGTGGTTGCCAGGGACTAGGGAGTTGTAGGGGGTGGGGTTAGAGGGGAGTAGTGACTGCTAATTGGTATGAGGTTCTTTATGGGGTCCTGAAAATGTTGTGGAATTAGATAATGTTGATGGTTGCATGATGTTGTTAATATACTAAAAATCACTGAATTGTATAAAAGGGTGAACTTTATGACGTGAATTTTAGATCAATAAAGCTGTTAATTCTTTTAAAATCCCTATGAGCTTTTCCAATACACACGTGTGGCATCTTCTGTCCTGTTGTGATTCAGGACTGGATGGCATGTAAGGCTCTACATGTTGTACTCTTTCATGACTTTATAAACTAAGAGCTGTAACTCTTGGGCCATACTTGGGTTATCCTAGAGCAAGTGGGAAGTATCTTCTAGGTTTTTAAGTATAGCTTTGCAAATCTGAGGAGGGAATGGACAACACGGAGGTCCTGTAGTTACATTCTGCTACCTGGAACCAGGGAACAGGATGGCAGGAAGGAGAGGCACAGAACATTAAAACAGGAAAACAGGACTCCAAGGAGAGTGAGAGAAAGCAGCACTCTTCCTGTGGTCACAATTTAGGATGTGGTCAGGTCTGGGCTGGTCCCACAGCAAGGATTCTGATGTGGATCTGGGTCTAAGGTCATTGTCACCCTCACGCTGGTGACTGAGACAGTGCTCAGGGAGAAGCAGAGCAGGAAGAGACAGGGTGCTTGCCTGCCTCAAGACACTTAACACCTGTAGCTTCATTTGGTTGAGGGCCAAGATATCTGTGGAGAAATCCTGAAATTAATTTCCCCCCTAAAGTATTTTCTTGTTGAGACATAAAAATCTTTGCACATAAACCTAAGAATAAAAGCCAACCATAATTTAATTCCCAACATAGGGAGAAATGTACAGCACAAAATCTAGTTTACTTTCTAGACTAGACAGTCAACTTGGACCCAAAAACAAGATCATGACAGTAGCAATCTGATATTCCTTCTGGGTGTGATGTTACAGCTGATCTCAGTGGCAGGACTTTGAAAAAATGGCAGCCTAATCTTAAAAAGCATACATACTGAATAATTTCAACTATATGACATTCTGGAAAAGGCAAAACTGTGAAGACAATATAAAGATCAGTTGCTACGAGCTGGAGAGAAGAAGGATGAGTAGGCAGAACACAGAGGACTTTGCAGGGAGTGAAACTCCTCTGTATGACACTATAATGATAAATACATGTCATTATACATTTATCCAAACACACAGAATGTGCAATACCACAAGTAAACCTTCTTGTAGACTATGGACTTTGGGTGATAATGATGTGTGAATGCAAGTTCATTTGTCATAAATGCATCACTCCGATGAGGGATGTTGATAACGGGGGAGGCTATGCATATGTGGGGGCATGGGTTATATGAGAAATCTCTGTGCCTTTTACTCAGTTTTGCTGTAAAACTAATACTGCTCTAAAAAAAAATAAAGTCTTTTTAAAAAGAAAAAGAAAAGGCAGCCTTTTCCCTTTATTATCTTAAAAGTCTAACCCATAGCTTCTCAGGCTAGTACTATGTGCCACCCCCCACCCCCTCCGATTTAAGGTATATTGTGACATTGATATAAATGAAACATAAAACTTAAGGATGGAAATTGAAAAAATCATGTTGCCTATAAAACTATTTGAATTTTTATCAGCCATCCTGCATTGTCACCACATAAGCTCTGCCAAGGTGTCCCAGCCAAGAGTGTATCTCATATATTTTAAAACTGCCTTTCTATACTCTTTCAGAATCTTCCAAACAGTTCTTACAGAAATTAAGTGGACTGTTATTTGTGTATATTTGTTTCTCCCTGAAATGTTAAAATTGGAGTGTTTAATACAGAGACACTGGGCAAAAAACAAAGGCATAATCATTGGTAGTTTGAAGATTAAGAAAAGCAAAGCCATTGTTGTTAACACTTTCTAATAATAATAACCTTAGAAATGAAGCAACATTTGGTAAGAGCCAGTAACTGAAAACACAACGTATTAGTGTTTAATTTGTAGTAGTGAGAGTGAACAAAACAGCCATCATCTTATGTCCTTCCAAGAATTTCCTGCCCAAGTGGGTGTTTAATAAATGTCTTTAAATGATGATGTAGCATAATATCATTCCCTGCTTTGTGGCTACAGAATTTTGAAATACCCTGAAGCTGTTTTGCCTCATACACCCTGTCTGGAAGATGAGTGCAGTTGTTTTTTCCCTCTAATGTTAACATACAATTGATGGACATTTAGATTGTTTTTACTTTTTGGCCCTTTTAAGATAATGCTGCTATGAATGTTTGTATACATGTTTTTGTGTGGACTTACGTTCTTAATTCTCTTGGGTAGTTATCTAGGACCAGAATTGCTAGTAACTATATATTTAATATTTTGAAGAGCTGCCAAGCTGTTCACCAAAGTGACTGAACCATTTTTCATCCCCATTAGCAATAAGTGAGAGTTCCAGCTTCTCTACGTCCTCTTGCACACTCACTTTTGTTGGTCTTTTTGATAATGCCATCCTAGTGGAGTTAAGGGACATGTCATGGTTTTGATTTGCATTTTCCTAATGATTAATAATGTGGAGCATCTTTTCATGTGCTTATTGGCCATTTCTGTACCTTCTTTGGAGAAATGTCTATTCAAATCCTTTGCCCATTTTTAAAGTGGGTTGTCTTTTTATTTGAATTGTAAGATTTCTTTATTTGCTCTTTTTCTATCATTAATGTCATTTTTCTGTCTTCTAATGTGGAATCTTAGTGTTTGTCCTTGTCACTCTGAGTGAACTTATCAGATATGGAGGATATTAACCCTTTTTCTGTTATTTTCTCCAGTTCCTTTGTATTTTATTTTTAGTATCTAGCAATTTGACGTAGTGAGATTTACCAATGTTTTCAATTTTTTGTTCCATTGCATTTAAAAGTCTGTTTCCTTCCTCCATCCCTCCTCTCCATTGCTTCAAATCTGGTCAGTTTTCTCTTCTATATCTTTTTGGCTTATTGTTATCTAACTTTGAACATTTAATTCCAGTTAATTTGTAGTTTATTTTTATACATAGTGTAATATAAAAGCTGATGGATTAACAGCCCCCATCCACTCGGTTGCTAGTCCATTGTCCTCACAAAGTTTATTGATTTGATTTTCCCTTTCCTGTTGCTGGTTTTACCATCTATTAAATTCTCTTAGGTGATAAGGTTTATTTCTGTTATTTGTTCTGCTTCATTCAGCTGTTTGTTCTTCCTTATGTTTTAATAATTGTACCTTTACATCATATTCTAATATTTAGCAGATCTTGCCATCATCATACCCAATTAGTTTACTTTTTTTTAGTACTTTTTTTAATATCTATTAAAAGAGTTCTAATTTGCATGTTTGTAGTCTGTTTTGGAGAGACAGCAAGGGTCTGATCCAGACTTTCCCTAAGCAAAGGATAGGAGGAAGCCCCTGCCCCCTGGGAGAGCCCCAGTTACCCCAGCTCTTTAAGAGCACGGTTGCCAGGAACAAAGGATGCCAGGTGCTATCCAAACACCCCTCAAGGGCTTGAAACCCTTTCTGGATTTCAACCTAAACACTCTAAACAATCTAAAGAACTAACCTGGTCTGATAATCTCACACTTCTTTCCCCACTTGGAGTCCAGTCCCCCACTTTTTTCCTTGCTTGGGGTAGGGGGGTAATACAGAGAGCAACTTTAAAATGTTAAAAGCAGTTTTCTCAATGGAGTTAAAGAAAACCCCTGGGATTACAAGGTTAACTAGAAATCACAGGGAGAAGGGAATACAGACTAGTTTATCAGCTTTAAGTAGCTACTAGGTGCCAGATCATGACACATTCTTGCTTTCCAACCATGAACACATGGGCTCAAACCCTGGTTGGTCCAGTGGCCAAGTTCTTTCCCTGGGCTCCACTGCCCTGAGTCCAGATGGGCCAGCATGGAGAGAAATGCAGCCTGGTGCCTTCTGTGCTTCAGAACCACCTTCCCCAACAGTATTAGGGACCTGGTGGAGGAGGCAGAGCCCCTGCCTGGGCCTCTGAGCAGTGCAGCTGCAGGGTGGGTGAAGAAACCTTTAATGAGGATTCAGAGTGAACAGGAAGACATTGTAGAGGGCCAGCACTCAGCCCCAGCTGCCTCACGTGTACATGGCTCCGTGGAGCTTCTCCAGTCGGTGCTGCTGCTGCTGCTTTCGAGCCTTATCTTGTCTGTGCTCCGTGTAAGTGTCGTCGTCAGTGAGCAGGAATTTTTCTTGCTTAGCCAGGGCAGAATGCAACTGGAATGGAATAGGTGATGGCAAGGCATCTCAATGACAGTCTCCTCCTCCAGCCTGAGAACCCCTGATGACTGTCCTGGGGAGGTTCTCGACCACAGTCTTGGCAGCTGGTGGAGGCAGGTAGTGATCCCAATCTACTACCAACCCCAAGTCTTCAAATCCATCCTATTGAAAAGTGACCTGGTAGAGCCAGGTTCCACGTCGGCAGTATGGGCTTCCATGCTTCCGGCAGTGTGGGCACTCCTTGCAAGCTCCAGCAGCATGTTGGTTCGGGTCTCTTGCTGGGAGTCCAATGGCTCGCAGTCGTGTTCATCGAAATAGGACGCCATCTTAGTTTAGTTTATAAATCTTTTCTTTCTCACTATATTTTTACTCCAGTTGTACTTTGGAGTTATTTAAGTTCCTTCAAAAAATATATTTGGGGGCCGGCCCAGTGGCGCACTGCTACAGTGTGCCGCTTGGGAGCGTGGCGGAGCTCCCGCCGAGGGTTCGGATCCCACATACAGACCGGTTCCCGCTCACGGGCTGAGCGAGGGGCGGGCGCAGCACCAAGGGTTGCGATCCCGTTGCCAGTCCCAGTCCGGTACGGGCGCGACACTGAGGGTTGCGGTCCATTGCCAGACACGAAAAAAGACAAAAAGGGGAAAAAAAAAAAAATATATATATATATATATATTTGGGATTTTTTTGTATTGTGTCACACCTATCAACAATCTTGAGACTACCTTGTATCTTACAGTATTCAGTCTTCCACCTGGTTGCTACTGGACATGTCCCACTTATTCAAATCTTCTTGGAGATATAAAAATTAATAATAACTTTTTTGGGTTTTGTGTGTGTGTGTGTGTGTGTGTGTGTGTGTGTTTGTATAGGTCCATACATAGTATGTCATAATTACTCTTTGAAATTATGTTTCATATTTGTTATTACTTTTGTGAATGGTGTGTTTATTAATTATATTTTAAACTTTTTTTTTCCTGGTGGCTGACCAGCATGGGGATCCAAACCCGTGACCTTGGTGTTACAAGGCTGTGTGTGCTCTAACCAATTGTGCTAACTGGCCAGCTCTATTAATTATATTTTAAATTAGTGTGTCTGATATATAGTAGAAGCATCAGTTTAACTTGTACTAATCAATTTTATACTCATTCTTTGCAGAATGCTTATTGATTAAAGGAATTATTTATTTGATTTATTTATTATTTTTTTTGGTGGTACTACTTCCCTTTGTAAAGAATTAAAAATTAACTTTTTTCTAAACTTTTTTTCTCCTCGATGATACTTTTCTGTTTGGTTGTTTCTTGTTTGTTCTGTATTCAAAGTCAGTGTGGAGGTCTCATGGTTATATAAGCTAAATTCTGAATAGCTAAAGTCCTAAAGTATTTTTGAGGTCTATTTTATCCTGAATTTAAAAGGTACTGATTTTCATACATTGTTGCTTTGATTGGCAAGTGTGTGGATTGTATTCCCGGTAAAGGTAGTCTATTTATTTCCTGTTGGCTGCTGCAACAAATTACCACACACTTGGTGACTTTAATGACAGAAATTTTTCTCACAGTTTTGGTGGCTAGAAGTCCAAAATCTGGCAGGGCTGCACTCCCTCCAGGAGATCCAGAGGAGAATCTGTTCCTTGTCTCTTCCAATTTATGGTGGTTTCCCTGGTATTCCTGGGCGTACCTTAGCGCATGGCTTCATCTCTCCAGTCTTTGCCTCTATCTGTACATTACCTTCTCCTCTTCTGTCTCTGATAAGTCTCCCTGGGCCTCACTTTTATAAGGACACTTCTTTTTGGATTTAGGGCCTATTCAGATGATCTAGGATGATCTCCTCATCTCAGAATCCTTAATTTACATCTCCAGAGACCCTTCTTTCCAGTAAGGTCTCTTTCCAGGTTCCAGGGATTAAGACAGTTCTTGTTGGGGGCCACACCATACTACCTACTACAGAAGCTGTCCTGCAGTTACCAGTACGTAGACTACCTCTCTTGCTTCTCATTTTTTGGTACTTCTATATATTTTTATATATTTTTTTTGTATACTGTCTATATGGTGTGCAAAATATTGTATTTCACACATGGATTTAGAATTTGGTGAAATAAATATTTTCTAGGTAATATCCTTTGAAAATAACATGGCAGGAGAATGGCCTTGTCATTTTTCTATGTATTATAAACTGAGTGCAAGCACTGTGACATCAGTTTTCTCATGCATGATTCATGGAAATCTAGCGCACGGTACGGTGGCACAGTGAACTGTCCAGCAACCATCTGCTAGAAATGCAGACACATTGTTGCTTTCTGGATGTGTTCTCTCCTGGAAAATAAAACAACAACATCAGCTTGTCATTTCATTACCATGTAATGCAGAATAGCATTGTGTAAGTCATTCTCAACAAAGGATATTCATTTCAGAAGGTTTGGGTTTTGATATAAGGAAATTGCTTGCAGGATCCTGAAAAAAGTACATTCAGTAATCTTGTAAAATTGCATTTTATAGAGCTTTGAAATATTTTTAAAATGTACTTGTGTTTATTTTACTTTTGATATGTTGATAAGTAACCATAAGGCATTAATTCCTCTTATTCAATTTTTATAGCATGGCCATTGTGTTAAGTGTGAAACCTGTAGGAAAAAAAAATGGAGCCACCTCAAAGTGTACATCTCTTTTAATCTAATCTTTATATATATTTTTAATTAAAATTTTTATTCGGATATTTTTAGTTTCATATGCAGTTATAAGAATTAATACAGAGATCCCTTGTATCCTTTGACCAGTGTGTCCCAATGGTAATGTTTTATAGAAATAGAATATAATATACAATCCACCAGTCTTATTCAGATTTCTCCAGTTTCATTTTAATTCATGTGTATCGAGTGCTATACAATGTTTTCACCTGTGTGGGTTTGCCTGTCTACCACCACAGCCAAGATACTGAGTGTTTACAATACCGCAAGAATCTGTCCTGCTATCTTTTTTATAAACATATCCACTCCTCCCGCCCCGCCCATCCCTAATCACTGGCTACAATTGATCTATACTCCATTTCTAAGATTTTATCATTTCAAAATGTTATACATGTGGAATCAAGCATTCAAAAGTATGAAACTTTGGGAATTGGCTTATTTCACTCAACATGATTTCCTAGAGAGTCATCCAAGTTTTTATACATATCAATAGTTTTGTTCCATCTTATTACTAATATTCCATGGGATGGATAGACTGTAATTTGTTTAACCATTCATTTGTTGAAGAACATCTGGGCTGATTCCAATTTTAGAATATTATTAATAAAGCTGCAATGAACATTTGTGTACAGGTTTTTGTGTGAACCTAAGTTTTCATTTCACTGGGATAAATGCCCAAGAGTGTAATTGCTGGGTATGGTAATTGCATGTTTAGTTTTTTAAGAAACTCTCAGACTTATCCAGAGTGGCTGTATCATGTCACATTCCCACCAGTAATGTACGAGCGATACAGTTTTCCTCCATCCTCTCCAGAATTTGGTGTCATCACCAAATAGGTATGTCACTGATTGGTATGCAATGATGTCTCATTGTGGTTTTAATTTGCATTTCCCTGAGGGGCTATGAGGTTAAACATTTTCATGGACGGTTAGCCATCTGAATATCCTGTTCAATGAAATGTCTGTCTTTAGCCCATTTTTTACTTGGACTGTTTTTTTTTTCCACTGTTGAGTTTTAAGAGTTTGTTATATATTTTAATGTTTTCTCAGATATGTGGTTTGCAAATATTTTCTTCCAGTCTGTAGCTTGTCTTTTCATCCTTTTAACAGGGTCTTAGGCAGAGCAAAAACTTTTGAATTTTCATGATGTACAATTTATCAGTATTTCCTTTTGTGGACTGTCCTTTTGGTGTCAAGTCTAAGAAATTTTTTCCTAGCCCCAGAACCGAAAGATATTTCTCATTTTTTTCTCTGAAGGTTTTATAGTTTTACACTTATGTTGATCCATTTTTAGTTAATATTTGTATAAGGTGTAGGGTTTAGGTCCACATTCATTTTTTTGGCCAATTGCTCCAGCACCATTTGTTCAAAAGGGTATCCTTCTTCCATTGAATTGCTTTTGCACCTTTGCCAAAATTAGTTTGGGCATATTTGTGTGGGTCCATTTCAGGGCTCCACTGATCTTTGTATGTATTCCTTCGCTAATAACACAGAGTCTTGATTATTGTAGCTATATAATAAGTCTTGAAATCTGGTAGATTGATTCCTCCCATTTTATTTTTATGTTTTTCAAAATTGTTTTAGCTATTCTAATTCATTTGCCTTTCCATATAAACTTTAGAATAATCCTAACTATATCTACAAATATCTTACAGGGATTTTGATTGGCATTAATTCTTTAAATACTTGGTGGAATTCTCCAGTGAAACCATCTGGCTCTGGAAATTTATCTTCTGGGATCTTTTAAATTAGATTTTTCCATTTTTAAAATGATGATAGGGCTATTCATGTTATCTATTTCATCTTGGTTAACCGTCAGTAGTTTGTGGTTTTTTTCAGTATTGGTCCATTTCATCTGAGTTATCAAATTTCTGAGTAAAAATTGTTCACAGTATTCCATTATTATTTTAATAATGACTATGGGATCTTTAGTGTTCTCACTTATTTTATTCCTAATTGATGATGTATTTTATATTATTTGTTTCAGTCTTGCTAGAGATTTATCAATTTTATTGATTTTTTTCCCCTAAAAACCAGCCTTTTGGTTTGTTTTTTTTTGTTTGTTTGTTTGTTTGTTTTGCTTTTCTGTTCAGTTTCTCGATTTTCAATTTTACTAATTTCTGCTCTTTATTAATCCCTTTTTGTTTGCTTTGAGATGATTTGACTTTTTTTTCCCCTAGTTTTTTGAAGTAGGAAGTTAGATTATTGATTTGAGACCTTTCTGCATTTTTAATATAAGCATTTAATGTTATCAGTTTCTCTCTGAGCCACTGCTATAGGTGCATCCCACATATTTTGAATATATTTTTATATATGTTTTCATTTTCAGTAAGTTCTGTGTATATTTTTATTTCCTTTGAGACTTCCTCTTTGACCCATTGATTATTTGGAAGGTTTCTTTTATTTCCACGTTTAGAGATTTTCCTGTTGTGTTTCTGTTATTTTCTAGTTTGATTTCATTGTGTTGGGGCTGGCGGGTTAGCTCACTTGGGAGAACATAGTGCTGATAACACCAAGGTCAAGGGTTCAGATCCCTATACAGGCCAGCTGCTGAAAAAAAACCAACCCCCCACCCAAAAAAATAGAGAGTGATTTCATTATGGTGGAGAATACAGTCCCATGATTACAATTATTTTAAATTTTTGAGGCATGTTTTATGACCCCAAATATGGTCTGTCTTGGTAAATGTCCCATAAGTGCTTGAAAAAAAATTATATTCTCCTGAGGTTGGGTTAGTGTTCCACATAATCAATTCGATCCTGTTAGATTGTATTGTTCAGATCTTCCCTCTCCTTGCTGATTTTCTATCTAGTATTTCTCAGTTGTCGAGAGGACGCTGCAGTTCCCAACTATAATTATCTTTACCATTTTTTGCTTCATACATTTTGAGGCTCTGGTGTTTGGTGCATACAGACATCTATATTTTAAGTTTAAATTATGTTAAACATGTCTTAAAATGTTGAGAACTCTCGTTCTAGGTATTACCAGTTATCTGTTTAGATTGCTTGATACATTTTATAGTAGTAACAGGAAGTACACTAGAAACAAATTTATAAGTAGAACTTCCCAGTATAGATAACATAGAAACTATTATACCAAGAGATTACTTCCAACATATTTCTTATATATGGAGAACTGGTCGTGCTTTATTTTTGCAAAACATTATTTTTCACTTAACAGTAAATAGAATATATAATAAACGTGGGGATGTATTATCAGTAAAAGACTTCTACACGATGCTGTAACATTTCTGAAAAATGGACTTATAAATAGTAATAATAATAAAAGAATAGAACCAAAATGAAACTTTACATTTAATTACATGGAGCATCTTAAACAAATTTCTGAGCAGGTTTTGTGAAATAACTGGTAGGTTTGACACTTGTCTAGATTACAGTTTTCTTCATGAAAGCTACATATAGCACTTTTACCTTTCTTTTATTTGCCACATTCCAATTTGTGTTATACTTACATATATGCTGGTTTTAACACTATTACTGTATTACCACTTCTTATAGAACCAGATGTACAATGTGCTAGTTTTCAAATATGTCTAAAAATCTTTGATACTCTCCCTTAGGGAGGTGGGGCTGAATCCCCTCCCTTTGAATTTGGACTGGACTTACTCATTTTTAGGAAGTAGAATAAGGCAGTAGTGCTGGTGTGTCTTGTAGACTTGGTCATACTTGGCATCGTGGCTTCCTCCTTCTTCCCTCTCGGGTCACTCATGCTGGGGGAAGCCAGCGGCCCTGTCATGAGTACATTCAAGCAGCCCTGTGGTGTGGTCTATGTGGGGAGGATCTGAGGCCTCCTGCCAACAGCCACGTGCTGGTGCCATCTTGAAAGCAGACCTCCAACACAGTCAAGCCTCCGGATATCTGCAGCCTTGGCCCACGTCTTGACTGCAACTTCCTGAGAGACCTTGAGCCAGAACCACTCAGCTTAGCCACTCCTTCACCCATACTGCCTGGTACAGGCCACTGTGACCTCAATTCCAGGTCACTGCAGGTTCCTCCTAACTGGCTCTTTGTCCACCGTTCCTCTTGCATCTCCTTCTCTGCACAGCAGCAGAGTGTCTCTGTTAGAATAGTCACTGCAGTGCTCTCCATCTCACAGAGAAGAAAGCCTGCAAGGCCCAGCATGATTGCCTAGCCCAGCCCAGCCCAGACCCCCTGCCTCCTCCATCTCCTCCCTTCACTCTTGCCTGCTCCAGCCCCCTGGCCCCAGAAACACTGAGTCCTCTCCCACCTCAGCGACCCTGCAGTGCTATCCCTTCTGCCTGGAAGTGTGTCTTCCCATGTCCACATGACTCACTCCCTTGCCTCTTTCAGCTCTATGCTTAGATGTCTCCTGATGAGACCTTCCTCAATCTGGATTGAACTATCCTCTGCCTTCCCCACAGATTCCCTATCTTCCTTCTTCACTTTATTTTTCTCCCTAGCACTTACTACCATTTAACATTTCACAAATTTTTCTTATTTGTTTTATTTGTTGTCTGTCTTTTTCCACTACAATGGAATCTGTTGGGGGCGGGGAATGACTTTTTGTCTTCTCATTACTGCTGGGTCCTCAGCATGTAGAATATACTAAGTATTCAGTCATTGAACTTGGTCTAGAAGATAACTTTTATCATCTTGGGAATGGTTGCTTAATTCCTATAACTTTACATTGATATAAAAATCTAGGATAAGAACATCAGTAAATAGCAAATAGCAGACCAAAATAAAAAGGAAGTAAAGAATAGTTTGGTTTAAAAATGAGCATATTTTTACACATATATATATATATTTTTTTGTCCTTTTTGAGACCTGCCGCACCGCGCTCAGCCAGTGAGCGCACCAGTCATCCCTATATAGGATCCGAACCCGCGGTGGGAGCGCTGCTGCACTCCCAGCACCGCACTCTCCCGAGTGCACCATGGGCTCGGCCCTTTACATGTATTTTTGAGTGTCTATGTGTACTTCCTCATACATGAGCTCATTTAATCCTCACAAAACCAACTTTTATAAAAACAGTATTTAACAGTATTACTATATTACCATTTCTTACAGAACCAGATGTACAATGTGCTAGTTTTCAGACATGAAAAATCTAAAAATCTTTGATACTCTCCCTTCAGGAGGTGGAGCTGAATTCCCTCCTTTGGTGTAGATGGTAAAGCCAAGGTCACTGCAACTTTGCTTGTCTGAAAACAGATTAATTCAACATTTGAAAAGTGAAATTTTCTTCTCATATGTGGAGAAGAAATAGATAACTTAAGAAAACTTATTCTTGTTGCTGTGGGTAGCAGGTGGCAAGGGACCAGCACAATGGCTCTTCCCGATTTCTTCATCAGACATCTGCACTTCTGATCATGCACCAGCCTTCCTTTTATACTTATATCTGGAAGCTATCACTTGCTCAAACTTTCATAATAAAATTGCCTAACTTGGGTCTCCCAGTCAGAGTTTACCAGGAGATCAGAAAGCCTCACTCTGTCCCACCACTTATGGAAATGCCCCTACTTGTGGAAATTCTTAATGGGAATTGGCTTTGAAGCCTGCATTACGATAATGAGCCAACTTTATTATGTATATCACATTTAAGACATTAGAGGCCAGAGACCACAGCTTTGATTCGATTCTCAGTCACATCTAAGTTATGGTCAAGAATGATATAGATTGCATTTTTTTTTTTTTTTTTTTTTTTTTTTTCGTGTCCGGCAACAGATCGCAACCCTCAGTGTCGCGCCCGTACCGGACCAGGACCGGCAACGGGATCACAACCCTCGGTGTTGCGCCTGCACCTTGCTCAGCCAGTGAGCAGGAACCGGTCTGTATGTGGGATCCGAACCCTCGGCGGGAGCGCCGCCACACTCCCAAGCGGCGCACTGTAGCAGTGCGCCACCGGGTCGGCCCTAGATTGCATTTTTGATGATGATATTATTTTCTCAATGGCTTACAGTCATTTAAAAATAGTAAAGAAAAAGAATGGCTACGGTTTTGACCTTTTTAAAATCTTGAGAATTCACTAATCCTGCTACTTTTAGCTGACAAGTTGAGAGACAAAGTCAGGACTTTAGCCTATACATGACAAAACATCACTAAGTCAGACTAATTGCCGACAGAGAAAGTTGGAATTAGTCAAAAAGTAAAATTATATCATATAAAGAAATGCAGCCTTTTTATATTTTGCTTATACTGTAACTCCAATTAAATGGTAACTAAGTGTTGCAAAGTATAGGTCCTGAAGGGTGGGCCTCCTTTTAATGAGTAGTTAAGAATCATTTTTAATCAGCAGGTTGTTTGTAAACACATGAACAAGTATATATTATTTTCAGTGGGTTAAATATTTTTGCTGAAATATTTTCCCCCTGTGTTTCTGCTTGGTAAGCTCTTTGTCATGGACTAGCCAGACTAACCTAAAGTCTGGTCTAGGTTACATCAGGACACTGGGGCTCTGCTTGAACTGTACCCTTTCATGGTGATTGAGGCCTAGCCCTCCAGCTGGCGGGGAGAATGTCAGGCTTGCTTCCCCTCGGTTCAGCCTTATGCAGTCACATTCCTCTCTCATGTGAGTTCTTGTTGCTCATGGGAAATGCTAATGTCCCCTTTTTCGAAGACCAGTCCTCAACATTGTGTCCTTTGAAATCTACTTCAAGGACATTCAGATGCAGGAAGTCTTACTGTCTGGTTTATAGTTTGCTCTTCCAGATATTCACACTTCCACAGTGTCATCTCCTAAAGAAGCCTTCCCCTTCTCCTCTTTGCTTCCCTCGCCTCCTACCTGTGCTCTTAACTCTCTCTCTCATCTCTCATTTTGTGCTGCTCTCTGAACTGTAGGTTCGTTAAAGACCAAAACCTTCTTGTTATTCTTTCTAGTGTCCCAAACACCTAGCATAGGGAATGGCATCTAATAAGGAAGCAATGAATGAATGATGAAGAACGATGCTTTGTATTCACAACAGGGTGCTACTGTGTGCTACTTTACTCTGTGGCATCGGACTGTAACTATCCAGAGCTTCTTGGAAACATGCATGCTACAGGATACCTAGTTTACAGTCTGCCCATCCAATTTCTGCCTCTTCCTTTGTGGGACAAAGACAAAGCCAGGAGACTAAATGTAGTTTTCATTTCTGAACTAAGAATGGATGGGGAAGTGGCAGAGGAGGAGGAAGAGAAGGAGATAGGCCTGTTCCTCTGCTCTTTCAAACTACTCTCTCTGGTCGTCAAGAAGTACACAGTTGCCCTGGACTATCCAGATTTTGACACTGAAAATCCTGTATCCCAGTAAGCCACTCCCTGAACACAGAAGCTTTGCTTTCTAGAGATAGGTGCTGAAGGTCAGGGGGAGGGGAGAGATATGAAGTCCATAGGCAGCCCCCAAAATAGGGACTGAAAGCAATGCCGATTTTAGCATCAGATGGATACTGCACAGGTGGTCTGCTCTCCGTAGTTCTTGTTATGGTTTTTACCCTCCTGCTGATGTTGGCAACTGTGATTTGTGGTTCGCAGTAATGGGCTCTCCATTGTTGCATCTCTCACAGCCATGTGACTTAAGGGTACAATTAAGGACATTGTAATCATGAGCACTGAGAATCCTACTTGGACTTAGCCTGCTGATTAACTGTCATGCTTTGTGTCAAGATAGTGCTAGCTACAGTGTTAACATGGCAGACGTTCTGATCATGTCTTCAAGAGTTCAGATAATTAAAATGAGAATGATTACAATACAAATGCTCAAATGACCTAGACCTCACTGAAAAAGAAGGCTAAATGACTGTGTTGTTCTAATGACAGATGGAAGGATGCATACAACTGGATTAGGGAGATAAATGACAAAACAGAGCAGACTGCACAATGTACAGAAAAGAAATTGGGATTGGGCATGGTGGAGAAGGCAACGTGAAAGCACTTATGGAGACTGAATCTCACTAATTTGGTCTGAGATAAACAAGTACTTCTAAATCAAAAGTTTTTCATCTCCCCCAAAGACTTGAAAATAGCAGCCACTGAATAATCCTGGGAATAGCACGCAAATGAATTGCACTGCTACTTCATTCCCCACTGCTCTTTGAAACTGAGTAAAATCATACTTCATGATTCAGAGGTTGCAAACAGTACCCTGTAGGCCAGCGGGGGGAGGTCTTGATAGCAGATATGTTGGTCCCTTACAGTATAGAGGTGATTCTGTCAGGTCTTACCAACCATCCTGCTTTGTAGCATATCAAGTGATGCGTCAGATCATGACAACATAATCTCTTAGGGAGTTAGATTTGGAAAATGAAGTTTCAGCTGGCCGGTTAGCTCAGATGGTTAGAGTACAGCCTTGTAACACCAAGGTCAAGGGTTCAGTTCCCCATACCAGCCACCATTAAAAAAAAGGGAAATGAAGTTTCAAATCACCTTCTTGATTTTTATGGAGAATTTAGTGAAATTTCGGAAAACATAAAGCAAAAAGATGGGTTGATATCTTGGCCAAATACAAACTAAACTTTGCTCATCTATCTGCATATTCAGCAGATGGTGCAAATGTAAATCTTAGAAATTCTATCCCATCTGTAAACTTGTGGCCAAAGAAATTGAAATGATCTTACCTACTAAATGCATTGCTCACTTTTTACACAACATGCTTAAAAGGGGCATGATTTATTTACTGGTGAGTTTGAGGCTTTCATAATCAAGTTTTGGGTCACTTTTCAGTTTCCTCAAAATGCACAGAGGCACAGATGGAAGGAGATAGCCTGCATTTTGTAACTCCATGGCGTTGCGATGTTGGCCTGCCATCAAATCATATTTTTTAAGTGCGGGACAAAAGGAATGTCCTCTAATATGGAAGTACATTGAGGATAAGAATGGAGAAAAAAAGTACAGTAAAACAGAAATTTACATGCTGTCAGTTTCTTGGTTTTGATATCATTTTAGAGTTATGTAAGATGTTAGGATTGTGATAGTCTGTGTGCTGAGAGCGTGAGACTCACCTGTACATTTCCATGCAGCCCTTTGTGAATCTATAATTATTTCAAAATAAAAAGTTTTATAGAACAATGAATATTTTAGACATGCATAGCCTATTTGAGGAATTTCTAGATGCACACAACCTGATTAACAAGCCTATAGGTACAAAATGGATGGACATTTTTAGAGAGCTGGAAATGAATTTCCATAAGTTTACAAATCTGTTCTTCCTGGTAAGTAAAATCATAGGTATTCCAGGCTCAAATGCTTTTATTGAGAGCATATTTAGCTTGACATCATCATATTGGACTGACACCAGGGATCCGTGTACTGTGGGCTTGAGCAGAGCAGAGCTGCAAGTCAGTGTGAATTTTACATATGACCATATTCAGTTTTACCACCACGTCAAGAAAAGAGAGATGCCTTAACAGCTGCAGGCAGTTTAGAGAAGTATTATTGGAAATAGGAAAAGAAAAAAATATCTCACCTGTACCATCGTGCAGAAAGAAATGGGACATTAATTTTTGTTGTTATTAAATATTTATTTATTTCAAACATTCATGAGATACAAAGCTGATTGTCCCCCCTCCTGACCATATTGGGGACATACCCATGACCAGAAATTGCTTTTGTACACTTTGTACCCTTCCAATTGTCCCCCAGCCTCCCTCCCCCTCCCCTTCTCTCCTCAACTTCAATTTGTAGCCCTAGGAATGTTCCCTCCCTCTGTTGGATCATGGGACTACTGTGGTCTTTCTTTCCTGCCTTCCTTTCTCTCTTAGCTCCCACAAATGAGTGAGCACATGAGGTATTTATCTCTCTGTGCTTTGCTTGTTTTACTCAACATAAGTTTCTCCAGGTTCATCCATGTTGTTGCAAATGGGAGTATTTCATTCTTTTTTATGGCAGAGTAGTATCCATAGTGTATATCTACCACAGTGTCCTTATCCAATCATCTATTGATGGACATTTAGGTTGGTTCCATATCTTGGCTATTGTAAACACAGCTGCAATAAACATGGGAGTGCAGGTATCCCTTCGACATGATGATTTCCATTTCTCTGGGTATATACCCAGAAGAGGGATTGCTGGATCGTGTGGAAGGTCTATCTGTAGTTGTTTGAGAAACCTCCAAATTGTTTTCCAAAGTGGTTGTACTAATTTACATTCCCACCAACCGTACAGTAGTATTCCCTTCTCTCCATACCCTTGCCAGCATTTGTTATTCACAGTCTTTTTGATCATAGCCAGTCTCACTGGAGTGAGGTGGTATCTCAGTGTGGTTTTAATTTGCATTTCCCTGATGACTAATGATGTTGAGCATTTTTTCATGTACCTGTTGGCCATTTGTATGTCTTCCTTTGAAAAATGTCTGTTCAGCTCCTTTGCTCATTTTTAAATTGAGTTATTTATTTTTTAACTGTATAATTGCTTGAGTTCTATGTATATTCTGAATATTGGTCCCTTGTCAGATGCATAGTTGGCAAAAATTTTCTCCCCCTCTATAGGTTGTCTTTTCACTCTGTTGATTGTTTCTTTTGCTGTGCAGAAACTTTTTAGTTTGATATAGTCCCATTTGTTTATTTTTTCTTTTGTTGCTTGTGCTTTTGGGCTCATGTTCATAAAGCCTGTGCGCTGACCTAACTGCTGAAGCGTTTCACTTATATTTTCTCTTAGTAATTTTATGGTTTCGGGTCTTATACCCAGGTCTTTAATCCATTTTGAGTTGATTTTAGTGTATGGTGAGAGATGCATATCAAGTTGCATTCTTCTGCATATGGATATCCAGTTTTCCCAGCACCACTTGTTGAAGAGGCAATCTTTTCCCCAATGTAAATTTTTGTTGCCTTTGTCTAATATCGGATGGCTGTAAGCCTGAGGAGTGATTTCTGGGTTCTCTATTCTACTCCACTGGTCTGAAAGTCTATTTTTATACCAGTACCATGCTGTTTTGGTTGCAACAGCATTGTAGTATAATTTGAAGTCAGGCAGAGTTATGCCTCCGGCTTTGTTTTTTTTTTTTTTTGCTCAAGATTGCTTTGGCTATTCGGGATCTTTTGTTTTTCCATATGAAAGGTAAGATTTTTTTTTCCATTTCTGTGAGGAATGTCGTTGGTATTTTGATGGGGATTGCATTGAATCTGTAGATCGCTTTGGATAGTATAGACATTTCGCAATGTTAATTCTTCCAATCCAAGAGCATGGAATATCTTTCCATCCTTTTGTGTCTTCTTTGATTTCTCTCAGAAGTGGTTTGTAATTCTCATTGTAGAGGTCTTTAACCTCCTTGGTTAAATTGATCCCTAGGTATCATATGTTTTTGGTGACAATAGTAAATGGGCTTACTTTGTTTATTTCTCTTTCTGTTAATTCATTATTCGAGTATATAAATGCTACTGATTTCTGGGCATTTATTTTGTATCCTGCAACGTTACTGAAGTCATTAACCAGCTCTAGGAGTTTTTCGATAGAGTCTTTAGGTTTTTCTCTATATAGTATCATGTCATCTGCAAATAGGGAAAGTTTGACTTCATTTTCTCCAATCTGGATTCCCTTTATTTCTTTCTCTTGCCTGATCTGATTGCTCTAGCTAGTACCTCCAGCACTATGTTAAATAGAAGCTGTGAGAGTGGACATCGTTGTCTTGTTCCTGTCCTTAAGGGGAAGGCCTTCAATTTTTCCCCATTCAGAGTAATACTGATGGTGGGCTTGTCATAAATGGCTTTTATTGTGCTAAGATATTTTCCTTCTATACCTAATTTGTTGAGAGTCTTTATCATGAAGGAATGTTGAATTTTGTCAAATGCTTTTTCAGCATCTATTGAAATAATCATATGGTCTTTGTCCTTGAGCTTGTTGATGTGATGTATCACATTTATTGACTTTCGTATGTTGAACCTTCCTTGCATCCCTGGGATGAATCCCACTTGATCATAGTGTATAATTTTGTTAATATGTTGCTGTTTTCTAATTGCTAAATACTTTGTTGAGGATTTTAGCATCTAGGTTCATCAAGGATATTGGCCTGTAATTTTCTTTTTATGTTGTGTCTTTATCTGGTTTGGATGTCAGAGTTATATTGGCCTCATAGAATGAGTTTGGGAAAGTAGAATCTGTTTCAATTGTTTGGAACAGTTTCATGAGAATTGGTGTTAACTCCTCTTTAAAAGTTTGATAGAATTCATCTGTAAAGCCATCCAGACCTGGGCTTTTTTTTTGTTGGAAGATTGCTAATTACTGCTTCAATCTCCTTGCTTGTTATTGGTCTGTTCAGGTTTTCTATCTCTTCTTGGTTCGGTCTTGGTAATTTATATGTGTCTAGAAACTTATGCATATCTTCCAGATTTTCAAATTTGTTGTCATACAGGTGTTTATAATAGTCTCTAATGATTCTTCGTATTTCTGTGTTGTCAATCATGATGTTTCCCTTTTCATTTCTGATTTTTGTTATTTGGGTCTTCTCTCTTCTTTTTTTTGTTAATCTAGCTAATGTTTTGTCTATTTTGTTTATCTTCTCAAAAAACCAACTGTTTGTTTTGTTGATCTTTTCTACTGTTTTTTGGGTTTCTATTTCATTTAGTTCTGCTCTGATCTTAATTTCTGCTCTGATCTTAATTATTTCTTTCTGTCTACTGCCTTTAGATTTGGATTGTTATTGTTTTTCAAGTTCTTTGAGTTGTAGTGTTCGGTTGTTTAAAATCTTTCCATTTTTTTGATATAAGCATTTACTGCAATAAATTTCCCTCTTAGTACTGCTTTTGCAGTATCCCACAAGTTTTGGTATGATGTATCTTTATTTTCATTAGTTTCTAGAATTTTTTTGACTTCCTTTTTAATTTCTTCTTGGACCCAGAGGTCATTCAGGAGCCTATTATTCATTTTCCATATATTTGTATAGCTTCCAGCAATTTGCTTATTGTTTATCTCCAGTTTTAGTCCATTGTGGTCTGAAAAGATTGTTGGAATGATTTCAGTTTTTTAAAATTTGCTGAGACTAGATTTGTGACCTAATATGTGGTCTGTACTGGAGAATGTACCATGAGCTGATGAGAACGTAATAACTTCGTATAGCATACATTATACGAAGTTATACGATTGCTCCCTTACCAGTGTTTCCTGGGATCACCTCCCAAATGAATTGCAAATCCTTTTCTCATGGTCTGAGTCTCAGGGAATCTAACCTATAACAAACCACACCTTACAGCAGCATGTTTCTTTCAAGAATAAGGAAGAAAACAGAGTTGACTTGTTGCTTGGAAGTCCTGTCCCATACTGAGAGAGGGGTGTTCAGATCACCCACTATTAATGTATTAGGTCCTATCTCCTTTAGGTCTAAGAGTGTTTGCTTGATATATTGGGTGGTCCAGTATTGGGTGCATACATGTTTATGATTATTATGTCTTCTAACTGGATAGTTCTCTTTTTCATTATATAATGGCCTTCTTTGTCTTTTTTAATGTTTTTTGGTTTAAAGTCTATTTTGTCCAATATAAGAATAGCTACTCCTGCTTGTTTCTGGTTTCCATTTGCATGGTATATCTTTTTCCATCTCTTCACTTTTAGTCTATGAGTGTCTTTACAGGTGAGGTGGGTCTTTTGAAGACAGCATATACTTGGGCCCATCTTTTTAATCCAGTCAGTTATTCTGTGTCTTTTGAATGGGGAGTTTAGTCCATTTACATTTAGAGTAGTTATTGAGAAGTGTTGTTTAATTCCTGTCGTTTAATTGCTAATTGGGTGGTTAAAATATCTTTTGATCATTATTTCCCCTTTTATTTCTCTTCTCCAATGTGAGTTGGGGATTTAAGGTGGAATGGTTTACCTTCTTTTTCTTTCTTGCTGGCATTTTTGTTTTAACTGTGGGTTTTGCTCTTTCTTGTATATTCATGATGATGGTCATCATTATTCAGAATCCAGGTGAATGACTCCCTTGAGAATTTCTTGCAGGGCTGGTTGTGTGGTGGTGAACTCCCACAACTTTTGTTTGTCTGGGAAGTACACTATTTCTCCCTCATTTCTGAAGTACAGCCTTGCTGGGTAAAGAATTCTTGGCTGGAAGTTTTTTTCTTTTAGTATTTTGAATATATCATTCCACTTTCTTCTGGCCTGTAGGGTTTCGGTTGAGAAGTGTGCTGTTAGTTTGATGGGGGTTCCCCTATAAGTGACCTGACGCTTTTCTCTCGCTGCTTGTAGAATTCTCTCTGTCTTTGAGCTTTGTGAATTTAGCTATAATATGTCTTGGGGAGGATCTTTTTGGGTTGAATCTGTATGGGACCTTTGAACTTCCTGGATCTGAAGGTCTGTATCTCACCCTACACTGGGAAAGTTTTCTGTTACTATGTCTTTGAGTAGGTTTTCGATACCTTTTCCCTTCTCCTGCCCTTCAGGAACACCCACAATTCGGATGTTAGAGCACTTGAGATTGTCTGTTATCTCTCTTAGGTTTTCCTCATTATTTTTAATTCTTTTTCCTTTTTTTTTTTTTGTCTGCCTGAGTTATTTCAAAAAGACCATCTTCAAGCTCTGAAATTCTTTCTTCTGCTTGCTCTACCCTGTTGCTCAAGCTGTCAGTCGTGGTTTATATTTCATTGAGTGAG
Organism: Galeopterus variegatus; assembly: GCF_000696425.1. NCBI lineage: Eukaryota > Metazoa > Chordata > Mammalia > Dermoptera > Cynocephalidae > Galeopterus > Galeopterus variegatus. The sequence continues at coordinate 1,293,503 of NW_007726147.1, forward strand.
TCTTTCATTTCTAGAAGTTCTGCTACATTCTTTTTTATGGTATTAATCTCTTTGTAGATTTCCTCCTTCATATTCTGGATGTTTTTTCTTGTTTCACTGAGTTCTCTAATTGAGTCTTCCTTTATTTCTTCAAGTTTTCTTAAGATCATTACTCAAAATTCCTTTTCAGACATTTCAAGGATTCCCTGTTCCATGGAGTCTGACTTTGGGGCATTACTGTATCCTTTTGGTGATATCATTTCTTCTTTATTGTTTGTACTTCTAGTGTTTTTTACGCTGATGCTTGGTCATTTGGTAGGGGGTTTGCTGCTTCTATTACACTGAGGTTGGCTGTGGAGTGGCCTTGGTTGCTACTGCAGGAGGTGAACTGTCTTACTTGACAATAGGTGTGGCGGTGGTGATGTTAAACCAACTTGGTTCCCATTCTAGACTCTGTGGTCATAGAATGCGCCCCTAATGCATGGAGTTCTGCTGGGCCAAACTCAGTGGGTCAGATTTGTAGGCTGGTGCTCCCCCCTGGGTCTGAGGCAGGATGAGGGGCCACGTGGAGCTGTGCAGTTCTGCTGGCTGGCTGGCGCCAGTGGGCTCACATGTGCAGTGCCGGTTATGGGCGGCGGGGTGGGGCCTGGAGCTCCCCCGCTGCCTGGGTCCAAGGCAGTGGGTGCAGGGGCCACGTGGAGTCGGGGCAGTTCCACTGGCTGGCTGGCCCCAGCAAGCTCACCTGCGCAGTGCTGGTTCGGGGTGGTGGGGCAAAAGTCTTATATTTATATACAGTTAACACTTGAACAACATGGGGGTTAGGGATTACCTTTTGCATAATGAACTAACTAGAACAACTTTAACAAAGAGAACTTCAGCCAAAAACTGTAGTTGAAAATCTGCATATAGGGCCGGCCCGGTGGCGCACTGCTACAGTGCGCCACTTGGGAGTGCAGCGGCGCTCCCGCTGAGGGTTCGGATCCCACATACAGACCGGTTCCCGCTCACTGGCTGAGCGAGGTGCGGGCGCAACACCGAGGGTTGCGATCCTGTTGCTGGTCCCGGTCCAGTACGGGCACGACACCGAGGGTTGCGATCCGTTGCCGGACACGAAAAAAGAAAAAAAAAAGAAAAGAAAATCTGCGTATAACTTTTGACTCCTCAAAAACTTAACTACTAATAGCCTACTAGCCTTACTGATAACATAAACAATCAATTAACACATGTTTTGTATGTTATATGTATTATATACTGTATTCTTACAATAAAGTAAGCTACAGAAAAGAAAATGTTAAGAAAATTATAAGGAAGTGAAAATTTATTTACTGTAGTGTACTGTGTTTACCGACACTATAAGTTGACATCATCTGTTTACAAAAAGAATTGTCTCTGTCAATATTTGTTGAAAAAAACCTGCATGTAAGTGGCCCCAGGAAGTTCAAACTTACGTTGTTCAAGGGACTGTATCTTAAGGATAGACGATATAAAGCCTACAAAATTTTAATACCCAATAAAGAATTAAAGTAAATTGCTGTATAAGAGAACAGAAAGGAACCTTTAAAAATATTGTTACATTTTCCTCACACACTGTTTAACTAGTCCTTCTATTACTTACTACTTATTACCACTGTTAACTAGTTCCTTTGTTTTGTTTAAATAATACTTAAGTAACAGAAAGGTAAATAATGCAGAACAATATATAATTTCCACATGCACCTATTTTTTATGTTAAATCATTAACAAGTATGTGCATAATTACTTATCATATGTTTGCCTTAGTCTGTTTGTACTGCTATAACAAAATACCACATTCTAGATAATTTTTAAAGAACAGAAATTTATTTCTCACAGTTCTGGAGGCTGGGAAGTCCAAGACCAAGGTACTGTCTGGTGAGGGCTGTTCTTGGCTTCCAAGATGGTGGTGCCTTGATGCTCCATCCTCCAAGGTGAGGAACGTCTGTCCTCACATGGCAGAAGGGACGAAAGGGCAAAAATGGCTGATCTAATCCCATCATAAGGGCTCCGCTTTCATGACTTAATCACCTCCAAAGGGCCTACCCTCTTTATATGATCACATTAGTGACTAAGTTTCAACACATGAATTTCAGGGGGCACATTCAGACCATAGCAATGTTATATATTATGTCTTTTTGTCTATTATTGTGGTGTCCCTTAATGTTGACTCTGAATGGATGAGGGAGTGAAAAGTATGCTAAGTGTTGCAGAATTTTTTAGCCCAGCTGCTTATGGAGACTTTCTCTCTAAAAAAAATTACACAATACAGATTCGAAATCTTTTGGGTGTTTAACACATTTCTTAGTTGACTTAAACTGATTCTGTGTGTAGGAATATCATATTTTATGCTATTTTAGGCACCAGTTCCTTGCTACCTTCAGGATATCAAAGAAATGAATTTGGCTTTGTCAAAATGTTTCCAAACAATCCAGAGACAGGAAACCACACCCTTTCAAAACACATACTCTCACAGAGATATACTTAAGCTTATCTGGATTCTTATGTGTTTTCTAATTGGCCCAGCTTCTATAAAACTTCATTTTCATATAATATGCACTCCCTTATGGAAATATTAATTACATTTAAAATTAAGCACATTTAAAATTAGAGCTTTTCATGAAAACAAAATATATAGTATTATCTTTCCAAAACTTGTAAGGCATACAAATAACCACATCCAACACTGGCCTCACAGTGTCAGGGATGAAAAGGATCTTTGGCTTTTAACTCTTTAGATTGCTGAAAGTTATAGCTATAAAGTTATAATATAAAACAGATACTCCCCATTGAGCCCTTCCAGCCACCTCACGCCCCTCCATTGTGCAAATGTGGAAACTTTATTTCCAGAAGACTTTCTAGGTCATTTCCATCATGTGCCTTCTGATGCCTTCACCATCTGTGTCCACACTTTGTCAACCACAGAAAACACTAGTTTAGTGTTGGGTGGAGTGATAATGAATCTAATGGCTTTTCCTGAGGTCTTTGTGTTGCCCCTTAAGAAAGAGAAAGCAGGACTGTTGGCGCAGGAACATGGAGGTGCCCCACAGCGAAGGAATCTCATGCTTCCCTGCTCCTGTGGCACCTGCCTTAAGTTCCACCACAGGTTTTCATTTGTCCCCTTCAAGTTTAGTTTCACAAGTAATGAAGCGCCACTAATGATAATTAGCTTTTAAAATCCATTCTTTCCAAATATCATATTTAATGATCTGTTTGTCATTAAACCTTATTGAATAATGTTAATTCCAAACCTGTAGTCCAAAAAGATATTTGCAACTTCTATTAAATAATAGTTTTCTACTGTAAAATAGTACAAAATAGCATTATTTACTCAGAAGATGCTGTGCTTTAAAAAACTTACTGATACAACTATATTATACTGTATCTTTAAAAATATAAATGAAAAGGCTGGATGAATTAGCATGTAAATGTGGGTGGCATTTGTGCAAACAGCAATTTTAATGTACTGAAAATAGCTATATTCATCAAAAATTAAGGTATCAAATTAATTTTAAAATATTTTCTAAATAAAAGCTATTATTATGGAGAAATATTTAACCATCTATATTTTTTCTTTTACAATACACTATTTTGCTAATGATCCTAAGATGAGCTACACAATTCCTACAAGGATTATTTCAAAGATTCAGCAGAATAGATTAGTCGTAATTTACTTGAACTTTTTATGGTAAAAATGTTTTAATATTTTCTTTACTGAAAAATACCTCAACGAAAACTTTCATATGCACCTCGGTGACTTCTGTAGTGTTTGTGTGCATGTGTGTGGCACTCTAAGTGCTCTCTAATTAATCCTTATACTTGGATCCAGCATTTGCCAGTGAAAATCTGTGGTAAAGAGGAAAAGTGATTTGTTCTTAGAGTACATATGTTGAAATCTTCTCTGTTGGAAAGTATGCAGCTACGTTCATGTGTGCTAGGGTGGCCCACTGTGGCCCTTATGGGAGGGAAGGTCAGCCAGCCTCTCACAGGGATGTGTGCTTTCTTCGTGCACTGGCTACTTGGATTGCAGAATTGTGTCAGAGGAGAAAGGCAGAACCATCTCCCAGCACCCTGAAAGCAGTCTGTGTAGTGTCTGGTCACAGTTGACCAGAGCCAGAGCCAGAGCCAGACCTTTTTATTCCTATAGAGAAAAAAAAATCTACTTAGTCCATCTTCCATACCTGCCTCCTCTAGTGGAGTAACTACTTCATTTTATAGCACTTCCTATATACAAAAGGTAGTCTACGTAAGCCTGCCATTGGCTTTACTGCAGTTTCCATATGTACCATTTTCTAAAAACATGGAATTCCCATTCAGACAGCCTGAGTGCATGACATGTATCTCAGTGCTTATGTGTGTGTGCATGTGTATACTACTCCTATAGGTTTAGCCTTATGTGTCAGCCAGTCATTGCTGTGTAACAAACCACCCCAATACTAGCATCTTAAAAAACAGTCATGCTTCTGTGGGCTGGCAAGTTGAGCTCAGATCAGCTAGACTTGCCTTGGCTCACTCATGCAGATGCAGTCAGTTTGTGGTTTGGCTGGGGCTGCAGAGTGTAGAATTCCCTCACTCATGTGTCCAGAGGGTTGCAGACTGTCAGCCAGGGTGTCTTGTCTCTTTTCCATGTGACCTTTCCAGCAGGCTAGTCTGGGCTTCTCCCTTGGTGGTCTCAGGGTTCTCAGCAGCATGGCAGAGCAAGCCCCAGTGTCCAAGGCTTTTCAAGTAGAAAGAAGGATATAATAAACCTCCTGTGTGTCCATTGCCTTGATTCACCAATTTTCAATATTTTGCTTTGCCACTTCTATTTTTTTTATATATTTTTTTTCTCTTTGCTGAAGTATTTTAAACCAAGTCCCAAAGATCATGCCATTTCAACTCTACATATTTCAATACCACTGTCACATCTTGGTATCATCTAATAGTTTACAATCAAATTTCCCCAATTGTCTTGAAATTTTCTTTTTCTTTTTTTTTTCTTTTTTTGTCTTTGGTGGCTGTCCAGTATGGGGATCCAAACCTTGACTTGGTGTTATAACACCTCACTAACCAATTGAAGTAACCAGCCAGCACTAAAAATGTTTTCTTAATAATAGGTAGATTTGAAAGAAATCCCCACAGTGGTCCCAACTTGCTTTTCTTTCATTTTTTTCTATTGACGTGTTTTGAAAAGTTGGTCTCTTTTCCTATATGAAGCCTCCCACATTTGTCTGTCCACTTCTTCGTGGAGTCGTTTAACTTGCACTTTCGTACCTTTATTTCTACCTGCACAAGTTAGTCCTATGGGCTGGATGTCATTCAGATTTTACTTTTTTTTTTTTTGTCTTTTTCCGTGTCCGGCAACGGATCGCAACCCTCAGTGTCGCCCCCGTACCGGACCGGGACCAGCAACGGGATCGCAACCCTCA
>NW_007726147.1:1299166-1306579 GCF_000696425.1 Galeopterus variegatus
TGCGCCTCGCTCAGCCAGTGAGCGGGAACCGGTCTGTATGTGGGATCCGAACCCTCGGCGGGAGCGCTGCCACGCTTCCCAAGCGGCGCACTACAGCAGTGTGCCACCGGGCCGGCCCCAGATTTTACTTTTTGCAGGAGTCCTTCATAGATAGTACTGTGTGCTTCCATTTGCCTCACATGGAGGTGTAAATGTTTGTCTTAGGGATGCTAAAGATTGATCCTTTGGTTCTTTGATGATCATTGCTGAATCTGTTATTCATTATGTGTTATATGATGATGATTTTCTGGTTATATCATTCCTCGTAGACTTATTAACTAGAGTTCTTCTATGAGGAACTTTCTCTTATCAATTAGTTATTTGGTTATCTGAAATAAAGTGTATACAAAATATATTTTCCTGTTCACAGCTTACAGAGTAAGGAATTGGTGTCCAAGTTATATCCATGGCTATTCTATAAGTTATTGTTTTGAGGGGGAGTTCTCTCACTTTTTTGCTTTTGTTGTTGTTGTTATTATTATGCATTCATGGATTTTAGATATTCAGTGTGTTACACTCAATTGCATTCTTTTCTTTCTTTTTTTGAGGGTCAAATTGTATCATTGGCCAATGGAAGCTACTTGTTTTTGGCTTCTGTATCCTTTTGACCCATATTCTTTGAGAACTTCCTTGCTTTCTGGCACAAAATATCCCGACATTATCTTGTGTATTCCTTCCTCCAGACCTGTATTTAGACTTTCCTGGCTGGAGATTACAATATGGGCATTAGGAGTGCTCATTGCTTTTGAGTTTTCATTATTTCTAGTCCTTTTCAATGGCCAGAGCTAGGAACTATATATGTACTTATTTTGGGGGGAAAAAAGAATTGAGTTATACTCATTTTTTTTTTTTAACTTAAAATAGCATTGCAAAAGTTTTATTTAACATCTCTGATTTTATACTTCTTTCTCTTTTCTCTTAAATGAAAATTCATGGTTCCTAACAACATTGACATACATTAATATATAGCAGTGTAATAATATATATAATAATATTAGCACTATTAGCATATACTAACATATGTAATAATGTTAGCATTATTTCCTTGAAATTGTTGTATATTTATATGTAACTTTGAAACTATTACACTTGTATACAGAGTATAATAATGCTAATATTATAAATTGATGTATGTTAATAATGCTAATATGTTAAATATACTAATCTGTATGACTATATACCTTACATGTTAGATAATATGCTACCGAGAATATACAAGTTTTGTGTTAGTTAATGCATACACACGTGTATAACAGTTTCAAAGTAATAATGCTAATATTTTTACTAACAGATTACTGAATGAAATTTAGGATTTCTTTGCAGTGCTCTGTTCCTTAGAATATGCTGAAGTCACTGGAAATAATTCTTTTCTCTGTATGATTAGGTCACCAGTTTAACGCATAATAAGTTTTCTTGCTTCAGCTTGTTTTTCAGCTTTTACAGATAGCTTTCCAATGTTTCTTTTTACAAATACAAGCAAATATGTATATATTTATTTCGTTTTAAAAATTATTTTTAAAAATAAAAAATATATTTACCTTTTTTAAATCTGTGGTTTGTGACGTTCTACTATTCTGTATTTTATGTTTATTTTTTAAACAAGACTACTATTATAAAGGTTATTATTATTATTATTATACTATTATTATAACACATATACATTATAAAAAAAATTCAAACATTAAACCTTGGGGGTCCTCTTCAACTTCTTTTAAGGAATATATCTTTTTTTTTTTTCTGAATCCAGTGAGTTGGGGACTCCCTGCCACGTTGGGAGGACAGACTCCAAACTAAAGAGGTGTACATAGGTTTCTTCTAATCTCCACTTAGTGTTTGAGGCTCAGAAAATGTCACACAGCAGTTCTTTCACGAAGAGGAGCCTGAAAGGAAAAGTTTTAAATGCAAATATCAGAATATTAAGCTCATATGAGGAATCACTAAAATTACACAATTCATATTTTGTGGCTTTGTCCCTGGAGGATGCCTGAAGCTGGCCAGAAGAGAGAAACTCAGCCACACCCACACACACAGCAGACTAAAGAACTGGATATGCATTAACAATAGAGAGACATAGAGGTGATAGGCAACTCTTGAGAAGTTTGTCACAAACTTGACAACAGATCAATTAAAGAACTAACTTAACAGAACAAAATGGGTAAATGATATAATAAGGAAAGTGATATAACATTTTGTCTACCAGATGGGTGAAAATGTAAAAACAGATTAATATTATCAAGTGTTCATATGGATGGGGATAAACAAGATAAATAAATTGATCTGGTTTTCCTGGAGTGCAAGTTGGCAGTACCAGTTAAATTTTTTTATAAATAAGCATATCTTTCAACCCAGAAAATTCCTTTTTGGATGTCTGTCCTAGAGAAATACTTGCACATGTGCACAAAAAGACATATATAAGGATTTTATTGCAATATTATAATAGCAGAAATCGTCTTAGTTAGATAAACTACAGTACAATCCCTGTTATAGACTATGAGACGGTCTTTTAAAGTGATGAGGTAGATTTGCATTGTTTGACATAATTTCCAAGGCAAAGTATTAAGTGAAAAAAATTGCAGAATAGCAAATATTGTCTATCATTTGTTTAAAAAAACATAAAACCATATATTACTATATATTTCTCTCTCACACATACATATATATGTAAATAACTACACAGAAAGTGATCTAGACATATACTCCTTAGTTAGGCTTAAATAATAGTATTTCTGGGTAATTGGAATGGGAATGTTGTAGATGTGGTCCAGTTGGATTTTTTTAAAATTATCTATTGCTTGAATCTTTACTGAAGTATTCGGTAATCTAGTATTGGTTGTGAAATTAGAGGGGAAGGGGTGGAATGCCAAAAGACCTGGGCATGCATTAACAACAGAGAGACCTAAAGGTGGCAGACAACTCTTGAGAAGCTCGTCACAAACTGATAGTGTGTGTATAGTGGACTCAGACCTGCCTGTGTAATTTGGAGTCCAGTGCAAAATGAAAATTGGGGCCTCTTTTTCAAAAAGTAAGAAAAAGTGCCATTAAAGGTGCATGTAAAGCTTTTTCTTTTCTTTCGTTGTCCCCATTTTGACTAGTCTTGTTTTTTATTTGCTATTTAATGTTATTCTAAGCAAAGAACAATTAAAAATGTGAAGTGTTAGCATGAATTTTACTGTTTATATTGTGCAACGTGTTTTAAGTGCAAATATAAGAATATTTAAATCATATAAGGAATCACTAAAATTACACAATTCATATTTCGTGGCTTTGTCCCCACAGGATGCCTCAAGCTGGCCAAAGAGACAAACCCAGCCAGACTCAGGAAGATTGGGAGAAGAAAGAGAGGCTAGGGAACACTCCCGGGCCCGTGTGGGAGGAAGGGGAGGGGATTGGAAGGGTGGAAGGTGGTAATCACAGCAAGTATAGACTTCACAGGGCCCTGGGATTCACTCTCACAGGCTGGGCCTGATGGCTTGCTGGGATCCCCTTCTCTCAAGCCACCTGAGCTAAATGCCCTGCTGGAGACAGGGTCTGGGGAAGTTGAGCCACAGGCCTGCTGCTCCAAGCCATAGCAGGTGGCAACCGCCAAGGATCATTAAACCTCTTTGGCTGGACAACTTGGTACCTGAATTGGGGCTGGGCCAGAGGCTCACAGACACCAAGACATGGTCTCCAGCCAGCTGTCCAGTAGACGGGAAGTGGCTCTGCCTGGAGCTCTTGTGTAGCCTAAGATGCTGTGGGTTCGCATACTGGACCCCACCCTTCACTCAGTTCCTTGTTAGGGGCAGAGGCTGTGGAGCAAGGTGGGAGAGGACCAGCAGGGGCAGCAAGAGGCGTTTAAGCAGGCAGCCCAGACAACAGGAGGCAGAGCCATCTGGGAGCAAAAGTCCCAAGTCCCTAGTCAATGCTTCATTGTCCCACTGACATTCACTTATAAGACACAGATCCAAAACTAAAATCATTAAGATTTGAGACAGCAACTGCAGAGCATTAAACCCCAAATTCAGGGCCCTCCTGCACCGGGGTTCTGTATACCTGCAATGGTGTATGCTGTCGAAGGTAGCCTGGGGGTGGGTCAGTGGGTTTTTTGTTTCTGTGTTCAAGGTGGGAAACACTGAAGGAAGCTTGAATTCTTTAGGTAGAATTCTTTGGCTAAAGATGTCAGAGAGGACACAGCTGAGAGGTCAGTCCAGGGGAAGGATGGAGAACAGAAGCAGGTACTAAGGATAGATTTGTCAGTGTTTCGGCGGGAAGGGAATGAAGTTTCCATTCCCTAATCTCTATTTTCTCTGTGGATTATGGGAAGAGATGTTTTGTTTGGGCTGGGGAAGGGATCTTTGAGGGATCACTGAAAGAGTGTAGAAGATGCAAAATAGTTCCTGTGACAAATGAGGGACAGATCACTCAGAAATGAGCCACAGGCTTGCCTGCCAGCCTCACTGGAGCTTCCAACCTGCTTGGTTGCCAATATTCAGTACCCTTAAAAGAGAAAGCCCCACCTTGCCCCAGTCAGAGGAACGGTGGCCCCAAAGGAGTTGATCCTTTTAGGAAGGACTGTTCTTTATTCTGAACTGAGTAAAAAAGAGACTTGTTTTAGTGCTTATATGTCCTTTTTTTAAAAATTGACTTAAAAAATTGGTAATCTTATATTGCATGGCTAAAGTGTTTTTAAAAATTTTATTAGTCTATGAAATCTAGAAACTTTATAAGTCTTAAAAGTTTATTCCTTACTTAACATTGTTATATGATTTTATTGGCAGTGGAAAATTCTGAAGCAATTTATAAAATCTTTAATGATATGGTGTGGGAGTGAGATTGCAATTACTTAATTTTTGTTATAATGCTTTGATAAAGTTCTCCTACTTCTGGTACTTTGTACACATTCTCTCCTGTGACATGATCAAGATCGACTCATGCTCTACTACAGTGCTGTAACACTTCCCCTTTGCATTTTATGCGCAAACTCACAGCTCATACCAAAAATAACATAAATATTCTTTTCTAAGGGTCTTTTTTGTAAGTGAAACATAAACATATAGAAAATGTAGGTGTGGATATGGTTGTTCATTTGGTCAAGGCTGTTTTAAAAAGTAGTCTGTTGAAGATTTATAAAGATTTTGCACACAGTGCTTTTTTCATTCTGAGCCACAGACACCAAAAATCCCACAGGAAATTGTCGTTGTAAGTGTTGTGGTTTTTTAGTTTCCTGTTCAGTTGCATTAGATGATAGAAATAAGATAAATCTGAACAATTGAAAGAGATTCTTGATTAAACTTTATAACTTTATTCATTTATTTTTTGACTGGTAAGGGGATTGCAACCCTTGGCTCAGCATCATCCGCACCATGCCCAGCCAGTGAGCGCACCAGCCATCCCTATATAGGATCTGAACCCGCGGCCTTGGTACTACCAGCGCCGCACTCTCCCAAGTGAGCCACAGGGCCGGCCCTAAACTTTATAACTTTAAATGAGAATCTCTAATTTACTTGTATTTCTTCCCATCTAATTGGGAAGCTATGACCACATTCACAAGTAAGCATTTGATGTTTGATGGATTCACTCTTAATTATTAAAGGGGTGATTCTTTGAGATTATGTTTTAAGTTTCCACTTATCAAAGTATCTCCCCCAAAGTAAACTGCAGGAATGGAGATGTATTTTTAATTCTTCACAACAGTGTTTTTAACTTTTATTTTACAAATGAGAAAAACTTTAGAGAAGACATATAAAAATCATATTTTATACAGTTTAATTTAGATATTAAAAATACTATTGAAAAAATTGTTAGGAATACTATTGTTCATTGAAATATTTTTATTAATGTAATTTTTAAAGCATAGTATTCTCAAGGTTAAATGTTTTTGCTTGATTTTATTTTTTAAAACCATGGCAAAGGCAGAACTATAATCATATATATTAGATCTGTGACAAATCATTGTAATCGAGTATTTAAATTATATATTGAGCTGCTGAGCACAGGGAGCAGGAGCTGGCAGAAGCTGTAGCTGTGCCCTTCAGATAGATTTACCTGGAGGTGGCAGGGGAGAAGAGGGCCTTGGCGAGCCCCAGGATGGCAAGACCACTAATAGGGTTCCCGTGGACCCACGCAGGAGTGAGGAGACAAACAACTGAAAAAAAGGAGCCATTCAGAGGCCAGTGAGTCATTGCAAGGGACTGGCGCAGGGCCCGTCCCATGGGAAGTGTTCGGAGCACGGGCAGTGGGGGAGACAGGCCCACTGGGAGAACACTGGGACACAGCAAGGACAGCCTATCCACCCCTCAATCAGTGCTGGACCACTCAGAGGAGACTGGTCTGGAATGCAGAATTGCATGGAGAGCAGTTTGATGAAAAAACTCAGGCCCAGATCAGAGTTTCTACACAACCCAGATCCACCAGGTCTTTGGAGAGCCTGAAACGCTTAAACCCTTAAACCCTCAACCATTAAACCCTGAGCTGCACAAAAAGCCTTCCCTAGGGAAACAGCAGCAAAGCAGCAATTTAGCTCAACCACACAGCTCAAGTACTGGTTCCCACAGGAAGTTACCATGTTTTAGAAGTAAGCAAAGGACAAAAATTAGTTCCAGCCCAGGCACACCATCAGCGCCTTGGGTCCTGCCTGGGAACCAGAGGCTTGGAGCCAGTGACCGGATCCCACTGCCATATCCAGGCACACCGTGTCAGAGCCTTGGGGCCCCCCCGGGTACCTTAGGCATAGAGAAGGGGACCGGACCCTTCTCCCACAACCAGGCACACCATGCCAGCGCCTCAGGGCCCACCCGGGGACCCAAGTCATGGAGAAAGGGACTGGTCCCCCCCACAGACAACCAGGCACACTGCGCCAGCACCTTGAGGCCCACCCAGGGACCCAAGGCATGGAGTGGGGACCAGACACACCCCACAGCCAGGCACACCACCAGCACCAAGGAGCATGCCAAAAACATCACCTTCATGTGGGTGGCCCACCACAGCCACCACAATAACCATGGCTGCTGGGAAAGCAGCTAGATGCCACAACCGCCATGCAGATGGTCCGCCAACCATTGGAGTGCACTGATACAAGGAGAGTCACCAGCAGAGATAAAGAAGAGGATGTCTCTCTCCACAAAGCCCATTTCAGAGTGACAGAAGAAGCATCTGCTCTATGATAATATTGGGGGACCTGACCTCTCAGCATTGGGCAGATCATCTAAGCAACAAATCAACAGAATAACCATTATTCTTTCAGAAGGAGAGAAGAAATCTAGGGTAATTAGAGGGGGGAGGTGGGAGGGTGAAGGGGATGGGGAGAGATTGGACAAGGGGCATAAAGAATAATTACGATTTGTAACAATATATATGCTAGTAATATTGATTTGATCAACATATCTCAATGTTGAA
>NW_007726147.1:1306614-1308479 GCF_000696425.1 Galeopterus variegatus
CTTACAGAAGGAGAGAAGAAATCTAGGGTAAGGAGAGGGGGGAGGGAGGAGGGGGGGGGAGGGGGAGAGATTGGACAAGGGACATAAAGAATAATTACCATTTGTAACAATATATATGCTAGTAATTTTTATTTGATCAACACATGTCAATGTTGAACCTCAAAAATATGTATAATCAATTTTGATTCAATAAAAAAAATTTTTTTAATTATATATTGAGAGATGATGTAAAAGTGACAAATAAGAAACAGGAAAAAGTGTCAGTGTATTTGTAGATACTGTCTCTAGGTTTAGGTGCTGTTAAAGACATCACTTCTGGGCCGGCCCGGTGGCGCACTCGGTAGAGTGTGGCGCTTGGGAGCGCGGTGGCACTCCCGCCGAGGGTTTGGATCCCATATAGAGACCGGTCCGCTCACTGGTTGAGCGCGGTGCGGGCGCGACACCGAGGGTTGCGATCCCGTTGCCGGGCGTGACACAGAGGGTTGCGATCCCGTTACTGGTCACGAAAAAAAAAGACAAAAAGGAAAAAAAGAAAAAAAAAAAAGACATCACTTATAGTTTCAGGCAGGTTGTACCCATTGCACATCTTATTAAATGGTAAAGATAATGTGAAAGTCTTCTGCAACCACCTTTTAAATAAAAAAATATTTCCCCAAGTTTATTAAAATGGCATTTGCTCATAAAGAAATTTTAATCACAGTTCTTAAAAGAATAAATAACATTTTGTCCCGAAACAACAATTAATACATCATAACTTTAAAACAAAGATGACTTCAACCATTTTTATGCAAGAAAAAAAGACAAGAATAAAGGTTTGCTGTTTTCTAGTTGATAGCTTTGTGTTGCAAAATATATTGTACTTTAGTTTGAAATCTCAATTGATATTTAAGTATCATATACAGATATTTCGTGCTTAAGATAAATTTGATATTTTGATACGGTTGAATTTTAAAGACAATACCATGGCTTAAAACCTGAGGTTTATGCTTTTTTCCCATTTTTTTGTGTGCCTATTGTGTCACTATACAACGTATTTTAAGGATGTTATCATTTAATGTTATTAAGAATTTCTAACATTTGTACAAAGTGTAGATTAATGAGGCTGAGAATGGTTTCTTACATCTTCCTTGGTGTTTAGCAAGGTCGTCAGCGTTGTGGGAAGTTTGTGTAGTGGATAGTTAAACTGGTCACGTCTCTTCTGCTCAACTTGAGCTGGAGGACAGGGTTTAGAAATGCGAGGCAGCCTGACTCCTTCACTCACCAAGAATTTCAGCAATCTTGATGATCAAAAATATACTTTTGAGATCCCTGTCCAGATAAGCGGGAGAAAGACTTTGGGTATATCTTGGGGCCTAATGCGGGGTGGGCCAAGATGTCACAGGTCTCTTGGGTGTTTCTCTGACTGCTTGCCCCTGGGAGTGCCCATGACCTCGTTACCAGTTTTAGTGACGGCAGTCGGTCTTCTGACCCTGTTAGGGCTCCTCAGAGATGAAAGACATGACGCGCTTTACAGAAGACTGCAGCCTGTCTTTAGAGGAACAACAACGCCCAGACACGTGGTGACAGCTGTGGCCATTGATATCTGCCAGTTAATGAAACTGTCAAGTGTTTGCTATGCCAGTCTTTCTAGCCGCAGTCCTGCGTGTAGTTCATCCGACGTGGCTTGTTGAGGAGCGAGTGGACAGACCTCTGCAGGAAGTCAAAGAGCCTTTGGTACACAGGGGCTTTCTCCTTGGGGGCGAATTCTGCCGGACCTTTGACGAAAACAAACAGGAAGGCTCGCAGGGCAGCGGAAACCGTCTCCACTGCCTCGGTAACAGGGTTTTTCCTTCCGCGCCTGGGGTCGGACCCAAAGAAAAAAAAAA
>NW_007726147.1:1309213-1318094 GCF_000696425.1 Galeopterus variegatus
TGCAAATAGTAGCCTTATATTTTTATATCTTTACATTTCCATCTGCGGTCCCGGGCAGGTGCATCGCTGTCGGCGCCCGTGCCTGGCTCCGGCTCGCGCCGGGCGGGGGCGCGCAACAGGTCCCGCGCCTGGAAACTCGGCGCCTGGTGAGGCTTCTCTGGTAACCGGGAGCGAGCCCTTGGCGAGCTGGAGGCCGGGGTTTGGGGTGCCACCTCTGGCAGGCCGGTAGCTGCTGTCTTTGGAGGAGTGGTTGGTCCCCGGCGAAACCGTGTAGTTTCGATCTGATGTCACTCCCTGAGGTATGCGCACGGCAGCGATAAGACATTGAGACAGCAAAACACCCAACCTGTGAGTGGTAGTAGGTCGGATTTTGTTTTTTCATGGTGTTACTTAAGTAACCTAAAAAGCTAATCTCTTAATAGTTCTTAATAATTTAATTTTGATTTAACTTTCAAAAGTAAACACCTTTACGTATGGACAATATGATGAACTCAAAAATTAGTCAACGCTTGCGGGTTCAAGCAGAAAAGTAGCACTTTTCTTATCAATTTTGCCATGTGCTTTGACGTATTTTGCCATTTTCTCAGTGCTTTGAAAATAACATGTATTACACGAAAAAGCTAAGATTCCTAAAAATGAGTTAGAATTCTTTTCCCATTTTCTACATTTTAGTATTTTTATAATATAGTACTTGCTGTTGCCAAATAATTACAGGAATATAGCAATGTGAAGAGTAAAAATTTCCCCCTTTAAAATTTCAAACAGTATCAAGGTCCTGATAGTGATTTTATGTATTTATTTTTCTGTTTGAAATGTTTATTCATAACGTCTGGGAGCAGGTATAGTATGTCTCTGGTTTCTCAACTCTAACAGGACCTTGTTTTCTGGCTGGCAGAAGTATGCGGTTACATTTAGTAGTGAATAATACATTCTTTTAAGGATAGTATTCTTTCTTTAAGAAAAATTTAATTTATACCCTTTTGACCTTACATTGACGAAGAACAATCTAAAGGTGAAACTTGACCTAAAGCTTTAAAATAAAAGGCACAGTTTCGCTTTGATTTTAAAATAAGCTCGCGTTATTTACTTTTTCTGGGACTTCTTTCCTAGGAGGGAAGGCTTTGTTTCCATATTACACAGAATGTCACTTTGTTCCTGAAGTGTGATCTCTGGTACTTGATATGCAAGGCAGGCACACTTTTAAAAGGTTATTTCAAGTATGGAGAGCAATAAATTTCCAATAGATTGCTTTAGTATGATGATTTAGAAGGAGTACTTTTTCTTCTGAATTATGGTGTTGAGATTTTATGGCATATTGAAAAGCGTCACTAAGTTAAATATTACATTGTAGAGACGTTTGCATTCTTAAATATTTACAAGTAAAATACGAGTTGAAAGCTTATTTTTTTAAATGCTGTGTAATGGGGGCCATTTCGAAATCTTACGTAGTGCAAGGCAAGCCATGTATAAGTAGGTGAAATAAAGTAATATTTAATGATCTGTTTTCTTGTCACATTCATCTTTTTTAAGGTGATTAGAGTACTTGCTAAGAGCCAGGCTCTGTACTTAATATTACAAATGATGTTTCTGTTTTTCCCACCCCTCAGATTAAACAAGAAACACCACGCATTAATTTTGCAGCTTGCAGTTTTGTTTTTAGTATAATAGTTTGTAGAACCCTTGTCTGAACTGGTGCTTTTGATTCTTTCCAATCGTTGAATAGTTTTCTGGCCCATGAGTATGTTGCACTTTAGGTTGTCATTTACTGATAGACATAACTTATTTCCAAGATTTTGCTATTGTGATAGCAAATAGTAGCCTTATATTTTTATATCTTTACATTTATATATTATTATTATATGTCAGATTCTTGAAGATGGAATTGCTGGGGCAAAGGATATGTGCACTTAAAATTCTGGTATACACCACTAAATCTTTCTCCAAAAAGACTGTACCTAGGAATAAGTATAGCAAATGTTGGTGAGTTACCCGAATCTTAATGAAGGACATAAAATAAAATCTGAATAAATGATTTGAAACAATATATTATCTGGATGGGGAGAGTGAATATTACAGAATTTACCAGTTTTCCCCGAGTTGATGTATAAATGTATTGTAATTCCAAATAGAATTCCAGTGTGTTATTGTAGAAAACTTGACATTGATGAAGAAAGTTTATCTGATAAAATAAATGAATGATAACCACGAAATTTTGGGAAAAGGTCATATCAGAAAACCTAATTTGTTATAAATTAAAAGTAATTTATTTAGTTTGGCAGCTGGCTGGTACAGAGCTCGAACTCTGGACCTTGGTGTTATCAACACCAAGCTCTAACCAGATGAGCTAACTGGCCTCCTCAATGTAATTTAAAGTGGTATCTCAGTTCAGGAATAGACAATGGAATCAGTCCAGAAACATCTGTGTATTTACGGGCTTTTAGTGATTGTGATCATCAGCATTTAATGTGTATCAGGTATTCTAAGTGCTCAATTAATTTAATTCTCACAGTAACCCTATGAATTGAGTGCTATTATCTCATGGATGAAAACTATTAACTTTATGGATGAAAAAATTGAAACATAAAGTAACTTGCTTAAGTTCACTTAGCCAGCAAGAGGGAAAACTGAGTATATGATGAAAATAATATTGTATATTATTGGGGAAAGGATGGGTTATTCAGTAAATAGTGCTGGAACTGTTAGTTTTCCATTTTTTAAAATGTTAGTTTTCTGCCTCATAGGCCAAAAAATGCAAATGAAATAAATCTAAATGTTTGAAAAAGAGCAAATATACTAGGAGAAAATGTAGGATACTTTAAAAAAATATATACCTGCGTTGGAAAGGGCTTTTTTTTTTTTCCTTTTTATCTTTTTTTTTTTTTTTTTTTTCCAGAGTTCTACTCTCACGCCTTTAATTGTACTTTTAATTACTTTCTGGGGCATATTTTTTTCTTCAAAATCTTATGCTATTTCTAAATATTTTAAACCAATGGATGTTTTTAATTCCTAAATTAAAAGTAACAGTCAAGGAAACCATCAGAACCCTTCTAAAGTACAAAAACAATAAGAGGTCACCTCCTTCAGAGAGCATAAAATTGGAAATAATGGAAATGTCATTTCAGTTTACTTGAGAAATAAACAACAGAAATGTTTCCAACTAGTGCTAATGACCTCTAACAATTCTAAGTAGAGTCCCATTTAGCAATTATTTGCCCAAAATGGATAGGCTTTTGCAGTATCAATTTAGACCTGAGAATATACACTTGCCTGTATCACTTTCAGAGCCTTAAAATGATGGTGGTAGTAGTAAAGAACTGCAAACCATGAATAATGTGTACCGGGCCGGCCCCGGAAAGGGCTTTTATGTGCGTGATATTAGCATAAGAAGTAGGAAAGGGAAAAAACGTTTATATATGCGTAATATACATCTGAATTTGCAATCAGAATTTGTTTACTTGTGTACCTGATATAATACAATTATTTGAAAGTTGAAAACAGGAATTGGAGGGTGGTTCTCGGCATCACCAAAGAATTAATTATGTAAGAAAATGGTATGAATTATTACTAGGAATATTTTCATTGGTTGAATCAGAAAGTGGCTGCAGGAAGTTGCAATGGCTTCTGGACTTTCAAGCTCATTCCCTTTGGAGAAAGCAATAACATATAATTTAAGATTGTGCTATTATATATGCTTATTAGATTTTGCTGTGTACTTAAATGTTTTCGTTAAGGCTTTAAATTATTTTTTTCCCTGTGGCTATCTCTGAAATCACAGCGTAGGTTATTATGAAAATGTTGTACTCCTTTTTTTTTTTTTTTTTTACTGTCACACCATTGATTTACACGATTCTCAGGAATCTATTATATCAAGTGAGGTACAGTGGGCTTTTCTTAATAGCTGAACATTTTTGAAAGTTAAGAACTGCAGAAAATTGTTATGCTTATGAACAAAACTAATTACAAAATCAGTCTTTAAAGATAAGGATTCTTTCTTGAGTGACTATTACAATGTAGTTTAATTTTGTAGTTACTGATCAATGCATATTTGCTTCATAACACTTTAAAAGTAAAATAAAAACCCACTGTGTTTTATAATAATTCACTTAATGGTGTCTGCCAACTTTTAATGATCCTCACTGTAGTAATATTTTTCTGGACTGGCTCAGTTTGTACAATACATATTTTTCACTGGAAACATTTTATAGTTTTTTAGACAAAGGCTTTAAATTTTTTATGTTAGCGTGTTTGGCATTTTAGACACTCATGTTTAAAGCTTTTAATTTATGTAGTTGGCTGATAATCTTAAACTGTATTTTACAACTCTTAAGTTCCTTTTAGGACAGCTTCATAAAACAGTTACTTTTTCAAATTACACAGTGCTTTTTCTCCCAAGTTATATAATGGCACAAATTGTATTGCACTGTTATAAAAGACCTCTTTTCTCTCTTTTTTTTTTTTTTTTTTTTTTTTATTGGTGTTTTCATGTTAGAAAATTGCAAATTAAACTTTTATTTCATGTTTAAGGAAGACTTATGCTACCCATTGATTGTTATCAGTAATAGAGGAGGTCAGTCACCCACACCAACAAATAATGAGGTTGAAACCAATCTGTGGCTTTGAGGGCTGTAATGCAGTAGATACAGTCCTGTTTCCTGTTTGGTTTGAAGGAGGAAAATTACAGTAGTTTCACTCCCCCCGTCCCCCCAATTCTGGAAACAGTGTTCTGGATCTGACTTTTACTTGCTCTTTAATCTTTTTTCTGTTCGGAGTCCAAATATAAACTCAGTACAGTTCTAAGAATAAAGCAGTGTAAATAAGATAGACCGCCATGCTTCTAAGGAAAATGTCTTTTTAAAAAAAAAGTTTTGTTGAACAGTTTGGAAATGTAATCCTGTTTCTTGATATAGCCCTGATATGATAAAAATTCAGTCTACTGAAAGACCAGGAGTCCAGCTGTAAATTCATGTGTAGTGCCACCCACCCTTGACTGCTCAGTCATAGCTCATTCCCAGCCTGCATATGCACACATTTGCATTCACACACTCAGCATCGTGTGTGACTGAGCGTTGTAGTCGCTGAAGAAATTAGCAAAATTAATTTTTATTAGTAAAGTTTTGGTCATATGTTAAGTAAAATTAAAAGATAGTTTGTGTGTAGGATGGTATTTCTGAAATAATTTGATTAGAACTTGCTTTCCATCTCTCGGTTTTGAAAGACAATCTTGGAAAAACCTTGTTAGTTTAACAATTTTTAATCTTGTAAAAAGAGATAGACATTAGGGTAGTTTACCAAGTTTTAAAGTTAATGTAAAATTGGCATGTTTCAGTATTTCCTCTATAAACCAGCAATAAAATGGGCCTTTTGCTATCTCTGACCTAGAGTGCTTCTTTATTTATTTATTGCAAGGAAGATGGCTTCAAGTTGCTCCTTTATGGGTTAGCCAGGTGCTTTATTTCTGTTCCTCTTAAACAGATAAATTCTTAATAATAAGAAGCATGTGGGGAGTGCATGAGTAGGGAGTTTCATTTTATATCCTAAAGATGGATGAAAATAAGTGGACTCTGAGTGATTGGATATACCACAGAGCATTGCTTTAGATAGGAGAAAACCAGTGTTGCCAAACTTTGTACCATGAAACATACCATTTGAAATGTAACGACAAAGCCCTGACTCTTATATATGTAGTGTTCAATACTGAATCTCCGGTGGCCCTTACTTTGGGATAGATCAAAAGATAAGGTTTTATTAGTTTCTATCGTAGGCATGTTCCAGTCATATATCAGAATGACCTAAATGTTTTGTGCTGGCAGAAAACGGCAGTGGGTTGACTGATGAATGACCTCAATCATTCTAATTTATCATGCTCAGAAAGGAGGTGAAAAGTGGAGCTAATGTTACTTTCTATGAATACTAATTAGGAACATTAAAATTAGCATGTACCTAGTTTAATTTTAAAAAAATCTTTTGTTTGCTGAAATAGTTTTTGGTTTTGTTTTTTAAAATAGTGTACCGAATTGAGAAGTTATTTTTATTTTTTGTTACCTTACAATTTTCACTCTGTTGGAATTGTCACTAGTATCTTTGGGGTTTGTACAACAGTTTCTGATGACTGAATATTACAAATTAAACCTAATTTAAGATTAGGGCTCTTGATTCAGCATGTAATTCTAAAATTCAGTAGGATACCTGTGATGACTAATTATTTTTGTTAGCTCAACATTAAGTGAGCTTATTTTGTTTTGGATCCCTGTCCTCCAGGAGCTTGTAGTTTTCAACTACTCTATACTGTAATGATCAGTTGTAATGTGTAACTCATACTTGAAGAACCAAAAGGTTTGCATTGTTTACTCTTAAAAAATAAGTATGAGCAAACTTACAGTCATCCTATAATAACAGCATTCTGGTCTGCTTTCTTGGCTGAGGGAGGTGGCAGAGTCATATCAAGAGCCTGGGCTTGCTGTAACCGAGTTTCTTCATTTTTCCTTGTTAACTTTTTATGTTTCTCTGGATTGAATCTGGATACAATCATGTAAGTGTTTTGTGCATGTGTTTGGTACAAATATCTCAATAGGAGAGAAAGATTAAGAATTATAAAATAATTGCAATTTATTTACATACAGCTCCTTGAATATACACACATAAAATGGATGCTATGCTAGCTGTTAATGTTACATTTAGGGTCTAACAAGCTGTGAAATATGTAACAATTTGGATTTTTAAAACTATTTTACATTCAATAGGAATTTATCACATACCTAATATGTACCAGGCATTGTTGTAGGTGCTAGAGATAGAGCAGTACTGTTCTGATGGAGCACGTTAATGGTATAGGTAGACAGCAACAAATAACTGTGGTGCGTGATGATAAAGTGCTACAATCCCTAATGTGCCATTTTGGGGTCATAACCTTCCTCCTCGAAATATTACATCTATCTTGTCTTCTTCGGTACTCATATTCTAGCTTTTCTTTATAATTTTACCACCCAATTATGCATTCTGTAAATACCATAGTTTTGCTTATCTTTGAACTTTACACAAACAGAATCTTCCAGTGTGGATTCTGTGGTATATGGCTTCTTTTGCTCAGGATTATGTTTGTAAGATGATCCATGTTGTGGGTAAAATTCATTATTTTTCATTGTATTCATGTGTGAACTTCATAGTATTCCATTGTATGAAGATTTACTGCCATATTGGCTTTGGGAAAAATAGTTTGAATTAGGCTTTTGTGACTTTTTAGAGAAAAATATTATATACATCTCTCTGAGGGGAGAGTAAGGTAAGCATATTAGCCAGTCATTGGAGTACTAACTGTGTGAACTGTAGTGAGCTGCTTTTGGCATTTACAAATTGTTTACCTTGAAGTCAAGTTGGTTTTAATTTTGAAGACAGTTTGTGACTAAGGTTTTAAATCCATCATCTTAAAGAATGTTTTAGTAGGTATCCACTTACCTGACTCTGATCAGACTACTAAAAGCCACCATCAGTAGAAATACATGCTTTTGACAAAAACAAGTAAAAACAAGTCTGTTTTTTCAAAATATAATCGTAAGAAATCTTTCCCAGTAGTAGCATGTAAGAGGAACTGTTAAAGATTTTTTTTTTAAAGCGGTGATAAATGTTGGGGTATTTAAACAAATATACTAACCGATATTTTAATTCCTATAAAATCAGAAGACAGTGGCTATGGCAAGTAGATTTACATTCTAGTTGTAAATATGAGAAATATATGTTAATAAATAACAGCCCCTGGTATCGAGGCTGACCCAGTGACAGTTACTGAGCTAAATGTTTTATGTACATTATCCCAGGTAATCTTCACAATTCTGTTAGGTTCTTATTTTACAGGTAAGAGATCTGACGTTAAAATTTACTTGCTAAAGCTAATCATGCATCTACTTACATGCTTTATAATTCATCCGCTTATACATTCATATGTCCTAAATGAGTGTCAGGTAGACGAGTGTTGAATGGTGTTGGGTGAGTCTTAGACCAGACAAGTAGCATGAATCATGAAACTATGCCATAGTACCCGGAAGAGAGGGCATTATGGCAGTCATTGAGCACAAGCTGGTCTAAAGGAAGTAGCTATTGCTCAGCTCCAGCTGATTGTTGTCATGGAGGAAGGCAGGCCAGATATTCCAGTTTTTCAAAACATGTTGTAAATCCAAACTTTTGTGTAAATTACCTTGACTTAAATCTTGCCAGCTGATTTAATTTTTACCTTTTTATTTTGAAATATAATACCACGTGTATAAAAGTACCTAAAGCAAATGTACATTAATGAGTTATTTTAAAGTGAACACCCATTTAAACACCATCTACCTGTCAGCAGGCCAGATCACGCACAGAGACAGGTCATGTAAAATAAGGACTGAGAAGATCATTGAGTAACCCTAAATTTTTGTATAAGTTTAGGCTCTGGAATTGGAATCCTGGGTCTACCACTCAATAAATGTTTTCTCGTTTGTAAAAAAAGTACAAATGTAAAAATGCAGATAGTACCCACCTCAGGATGGCTGTAAGCTGAGCACAGTGCTCGGCCCATAGTGTAAACTACTGAATTAGATATGTCTCTTGAAAACATTTTAAGTGAAGCCCATCTTAGTATCAGAGAAGCAGCAAATAGGAATTGTGGTTGTGGGTGTGTATATACATGTACATACAGGCATTTATCTATTTATTTCTTACTAGAAAAGAGTTGGCCTGTAGGTTAGTAGTTTCCATCCAGTAAGATGTTTTGTGGTTTCAGAGAAGGTCCCTTGGGCTCCTGAGATTCTGTTGAAAAATTTATTACAGTGGCATTAAGAGATACAGTCTTTCCTCCTTCCCACAACACACACACACACACACACACACACACACACTCTCTCTCTCTCTC
>NW_007726147.1:1318480-1327419 GCF_000696425.1 Galeopterus variegatus
CCCCTCTTCCCATTTCCCTCCCTCCCTCCCTCCCTCTCTGGATTCCTATAATAGCCTCCTAAGTAGTATCATACCCCTGACTTCCTCTTACAGTCTGCTTTTCCAAATAATCTTCAAAATTCAAGTTTGATTAGTCCCCCCACCCCGACCCCCATAAAGCAAAACAAAACAAAACACATATGCACACTTATCCTGAAATTTACAAGCTTCTGGGCTGAAAAAACAAATGGTATTTAGTTTCTTCTATACTGTCACAACACATTTCTGATGCTAGATGTGTGGGGATTTCTCAGAGTTAATTAAGCAATTAATTAACTCTATAGCAGACACCAACTGGGTGCCCTGTAATTCAGTTCTGACACTGTCTATCTGGAGATAGCATGTCAGATCTCACAGGTTTAGGGTTCAATCCCCAAGATGCCTCTCCCCCCCACCCCCCCAATTTCAGGTACCATTTGCAAGCCCCAGGTTGTTTTACCTGTTCGTCTGACCTACTGGCTATAAATCAGTGTTCCCACAACGCCCTCTTTGGGTTTGATTAATTTGCTAGATTGGCTTACAGAACTCAGGGAAATGCTTATGTTTACTGGTTTATTATAAGGATATTATAGAATATGTTACAAATGAAGAGATGCATGGGGCAAGCTATGGGGAAAGGGGTGTGGCCCCTTCAGGAACCTCTATGTGTTCAGCCATCTGGAAGTTCACAGAACCCTGTCCTTTTGGGTTTTTTATAGAAACTTCATTATGTAGGCATGATTGAAGCATGGACAACTGTAGAAATGTGATTTGACAAAAAAGGGTACAATCTAATACTAATAGACTGAATGGGGAAACCCTCCAAGGCCTGTTGGCTCAGATTCTAATGGGCCTCCCTGAGCAGCATTCCTTGCTCTCCTGGGTGTGGCTCAGGACCCCTTGTGAATTTCCTTATGGCCAGCTCCAAGACAAAAAGGCAGGGGAAGATTAGAGTCCTGCCTTGGGGAGCCAGGAACTGTGGACAAAAATCAATACATATGTATATAAGTGTATATGTGTGTGTGTGTGTGTATATATATATTACAATATCACAGCTTTTTATTGCCTTTAGAAGTAAAAGATCAAAATCTTTAATATGGTCAGTAAGCTCCTAGTGGATTATTTAGCCCTTGCCTACCCCTCTAGCCTCATCTTGCATCTTTCTCCTCCTTGCTCTGTTTCAAATTATGCTTTCCTCTTTTTAGTTCCTAGCCGGTTCTGCACTTCCTGCCAGCTTTCTCTTTGAGTTCTTCTTGTAGCACTGTTCTTTTCTTTGTAGTACTCATTTAATTCTGTGACTATAAATTTAGTTGTGAAATTTTATGATCATCTGGTTCTAGACTGTAAGCTCCATGAAAACAAAAGGTCATACTGATTGTGTCTGGTTATTCACAGAATTTAACACAGTGTCTAGCACATAATAAACTCTCAAATATTTGAATGAGTGAGAGATGCCCTTTCCTACTCCAGAACTCTTGTACATGCTGTCTTCTCTATCTGGAAAGCTTCCCACCTCCTTCGCTCATTCACCTAGCACCGGTGTCTCATTTTTTTCCTCAAGAACTTCGCCCAGAGCCCAGAAACTAGGTCAGAAATCTGCTTTAAGCTCCCTATACTTTTCCTTTAAAGCACTTATAACAATTTGTACTTAGTTGTCTGCTATTATTTGATGAATATCCGATGCCCATTCTAGATGAGAGTTGCCTGTTTTACTGTTTTTCACTTAATGGTGATATTCGGCTATCTTAAATTCAGCCTAGAAACTCCCAGAAGGTACTAGTGCATCTCCAGGCCCAGGTGCATTTTTTCTTACTTTTCTGAAAGGGGAGGGAGTTGCTGAAGTAGCCAGCCCATGGAAATTTTGCTTAATGGCCTGGCATCATGGTATCAGCATTCTTGGTTTAGGTCTTTTCTAGATCAATATTTCTAGTACCCTCAAGTTACCTTTACTTTTTTTTTTTTCCTTTTTGTCTTTTTTCGTGACCGGTAACGGGATCGCAACCCTCGGTGTCACGCCCATACCACGACCGGCAACGGGATTGCAACCCTCGGTGTCGCGCCCACACCGCGCTCAACCAGTGAGCGGACAGGTCTCTATATGGGATCCGAACCCTCCGCGAGAGCGCCACCACGCTCCCAAGCACCGCACTCTACCGAGTGCGCCACCGGGCCGGTCCTACCTTTACTTTTTTAAATGGAAAAATTTCAAACCATACAAAAGTAGATGAAGAGTGTAATGGATCCTCATGTTACTGTTACCCAGTCCGGTTATGAACTTATAGCCTATCTTGTTTCATCTATACTTCCATTCATTGTGTCCTCCTTTCCTGTTGTTTTGAAACAAATGCCAGACATCTTTTCATCTATTAATATTTGAGTATATAGCTCCAAAAGATTACTCTTTTAAAAAAAAAAAGGAACTGTATTACCATTATAACACTTTTAAAATAAATTCCAAATCAGATATTTAGTGTTTTCTAATTGTTTTAAATATCAACTTTCCTTTTAAATTTTTTTTTTTTTTTAATTAGGACCCACATAAGGTCCTCTCATTGTTATTGTTTGACATGTCTCTCAAGTCTCTTAGACATATAAGGATCTCCCATCTCTGTCTTCTCCCTCCACCCCAGCCCCACCTTGCAGTTTTATGGGTTGTGGAACAGGATCGATTGTCCTTAATTTTTAACATAGAAAATTTTTAAATTTTTAACAATTTTTTTTGGTGCTTGCTTCCCTGTGGTGGTTTACAATGGTGCTCAGCCTTCTGTATTTCCCATAAATTGATAATTGGAGCTAGTGCAGTTATGCCTAATAGGAATACCACCTGAGCCACTTATGTAATTTAAAATTTTCTAGTAGTCACATCAAAACGTCTTTTAAATAGGTCAAATTAATTTTAATATTTTACTTCATGCATATATCCAAAATAAAATGCTACCATTTTAGAATATAATGATACAAAACTATAAGTGAGATGTTTTATATTATTTTTCTGTACTAAGTCATTGAAATCCGTCCCATGTGTATTTTATACATATAGTGCATCTTAATTTGGAATAGACACATTTTAAGTGTTCAATAGCCGCATGTGGCTAGTGGCTGCCGCATTAGACAGCACAGATCTAGACCCTTGGATCAGATTCAGATTTGAGTTTTTTGGTTTGTTTTTGCAAGACTCCTTCATAGTGGTATTAGGTTCCAGGTTTTTTCTGTTGTTTTTTAATGATGTTAGCAGCCGTTGATGATCATTGCCTAGATCCCTTAAATGATGATGTCCAAATTTCATTAGTTCTTCATCATTTCTTCATATTCTTCATTTGTTAGCTGGAATATCTCTAAAAAGAGAAACTTCCCTTCATCTACTATTTGGTTACCCAGTGGAACTGTTTGTATAGGAAAGGCAGAATAAATGCTTGAATCTTTCCCTAAGTGCACCAGTGTTTTGAAATCATGAGCTCTGCCTGTGCTTGTCATTTTCTAAAATCACTGTGAACAAATGAATGGATGGGAGCACATTTGCTGAGTTTCAATCCATTGCCTTAAAGTTACTTAAAATTTTTACTGTCAAGTTAAAGTTATTTTAAACTTTTTATAACATAATACATTAAAGTAAACAAAGCATAGGTATATACACATTGATGAGTTTAAGGCAACATTACCTGTATCCCAGGAGTTCCCTCCCAACCTTCGTGCCTTTCCAGTCAGTACTTATACAAGGGTAACCCTGTTCTGACTTGTAACAATATAGATCACTTTTGCCTGTTTTTTTGTTTTGTTTTTCAAAAATGACATTTACTACATTCCATAGATTATATAATTCGTGTGTTTAAATTACAGAATATATAAAAAATTGGAATAAACAGCTCTGAAGCCAATATTTTTTCCTGCCAGTGTGTAAA
This sequence comes from Galeopterus variegatus, assembly GCF_000696425.1. Lineage (NCBI taxonomy): Eukaryota > Metazoa > Chordata > Mammalia > Dermoptera > Cynocephalidae > Galeopterus > Galeopterus variegatus. The sequence goes on from NW_007726147.1 coordinate 1,322,398, forward strand.
TATGCTTTTTTTATTTAACAAAATTGATACTTCTGCATTTTTATATACCTTTATAGCATTTTTCTTTAAACTTTATTTGCAATATTAGATTTACAGAAAAATTAATCTTTTCTTCCCTGCCTTCCTCAGTGTGGTTATGTTATTCATTTGTAATAAAGTTGTGTTCATTTGTTACTGTTTTTATTCCATTTGGATCCCTCCTGCCCCTTATCTTTGTTGGTTTTAATTTTTTTTTTATTTGTTAAAGATATATTATGAAACAATACTGTGTTCTAAGAATCAGAGCTACAGAAAAGGTATCCTCAGAAAATTTTGCTCCCTCTTCATCCTTGCTACCTCATTCCCTTCCTCTTCCTTTCTACTTGGAAAGTTTTGAAAGGTCTTTTATCCATCTTTAGCCATTGGAAAATGCCATACCTAAAAGTAGTTTTACTTTTGACAACTGGAAAGCACTCCAGATTTTAAGTTTCCTAGAGTATCGTAACTTTCCCTGATGGGAATTTCTCAGTTAAATGTGCACAGAAAACTCGACCTATACCTCTCACCATATACCACAATCAACTCAAAATGGATTAAAGACTTAAATATAAAACCTGAAACCATGAAATTACTAAAGGAAAAGATAGGGAAAACACTCCAGGTAATAGGACTGGGCAAAACTTTATGAATAAGACCCCAAAAGCACAAGCAACAAAAGAAAAAATGGGATTGTATCAAACTAAAGAGCTTCTGCACAGCAAAGAAAATAATTAACAGAGTGGAAAGACTACCTACAGAATGGGAGAAAATATTTGGAAACTATACATCTGACAAGAGATAATATTCAGAATATACAAAGAACTTGAACAACTATACAATAAAAAACCAAATAATCCAGTTAAAAAATGGGCAAAGAGATTAATAGACATTTTTCAAAGGAAGGCATACAGATGGCCAACAAGTACATGAAAAAATGCTCAGCATCACTTGTCATAAGAAAAATGCAAATCAAAACCACATTGAGATATCATTTCACCCCAGTTAGACTGGCCATTATTAAAAAGACCAAGAATAACAAATGCTGGTGAGGATGCGGGGAAAAAGGAACTCTTCTACACTGTTGGTGGGACTAAATTGGTGCAGTCATCATGGAAAACAGTATGGAGGTTTCTCAGACAACTACAGATAGGACTACCATATGATCCAACAATCCCACTACTAGGTATATACCCAAAGGAATGGAAATCATCATGTCGAAGGGATACCTGCACTCCCATGTTCGTTGCAGTTCTCTTTACAATAGCCAAAATATGGAACCAATGTTTGTGTCCATTGATGGACAACTGAATAAAGAAAATGTGGTATATAAACACCATGGAATACTACTCAGCCATAAAAAAGAATGAAATTCTGCCATTTGCAGTGACATGGATGAGTCAGGAGAAAATTAAGTTAAGTGAAATAAGCCAGGCATATACCGCATGTTCTCATAACCAGCTGCTAGGAAGGAAATGGGGAGAGGGAAGAGGGGAGAAGGAAGGAATAAAGGAAAGAAAGAAAAGACCACAATAATACGTTGAACTTTCAGAAGGAGAGAACAAACCTAAGGATAGTAGAGAAGTGGGGGGAGGGAGGAAGGAGGGTTGGGAAGTGATAGGTCGGGAAAGAGCATAAAGAAGTATCACAATTTGTAAAAATGAATATGCTAATTATAAATTTTTTTTAAAAATTGTCTTTGTCAAGGGGGAAAAAATGTGCACAGAGTAGTAACTTTTTTTTCCTTTTTTCTTTCCCCTCCTGCTTCCCACAGAATAGTAACTTTTTTTTTCCTTTTTGTCTTTTGTCGTGACCGGTAACGGAATCGCAACCCTCAGTGTCGCGCCCGTACCGCGACCGGCAACAGGATCGCAACCCTCGGTGTCGCGCCCGCACCGTGATCAACCAGTGAGCGGACCGGTCTCTATATGGGATCCGAACCCTTGGCGGGAGTGCCGCCATGCTCCCAAGTGCCGCACTACCGAGTGCGCCACCAGGCCAGCCCAGAATAGTAACTTTTAAGCTAATGTTCTTTCACTGTGATCTTAGGACCACAGCTAATGTAGCAACTTAATCTATGAATTTACATTTTTAGCAAACGTTTGGCTTTGATCAACCAAAAAAATTTCAGGTCTACTGTCTTTCTTCCAACTGTTAATATTTCCTAATCATATCCATCTCATCATTTGTCTCCTAAATAGTTAGCCAAGGAGTGGACACAGTAGTATATTTGTAACTTTAACTGGTGTTGAATATAGTGAGGTGTTCGATTCTAAATTTACTTAATTTCTATAGAGACTTTCATCCTATAGTTGCTGCACTCTTATTTTGATCATTATTTTAATTCTTATGTTTCGTGAGTTCTCATTTGACTTTAGATTGATCTTTTTTACTTCCTCTTGGATATCTCCATTCTGAGACTTTAAATGACAGCCTTTCAGGTCAATTCAAACATTTTCCCCTACCTTTTAAACACATACACTGTTCTATTTTTTTGTTTACATAGCAATGATCACAATTTGAAGTTAAATAAGTAATTAGAAGTTCAGCAAGGGGCAGGGGTCATCTAGTTTTATTCACTGAAACTAATGTTGTACTTCTTAAGTTCCTGGTTCACCCTCATCTCAGTAGGTGATCTTGCTTTCTATTTTGATTGGAAAACTGCCAAAAAGAAAACCACAACAAAAACACTGGAGTGCAGAAGAAATCAGAAACATCTCAGTGTAGCAGCTTTGCTCACAAAAGGAACCCAGAGTATTTACTACTTGGTTTCTCTAATGGGGTACTATAAGCCATCAAGAGTATTCAGTGTGCTTTTAGGGGAAGTACTGAATAATCTGATTTAGATATATATTTAATAATATTTAAGGGTCTAAATTTTTTTAATTCATGGAAATTTTTTTTATGATGTCAGATAAAAAGTATATTGATCTAGAAAAAATTGAGATATCTTCGGTTTTTATATTTTGTTTTGTTATATTCTCAGGACAATAAATGATGTTTTGTATTGGTTTTCGTGTATATTCACTGACTGCTCCTTCTCAGGTTTCTCTGGTTATTCCTATCCCCTCTGAGAGTATTGGTAGTCCACTTATTGGGTGGATCTTTTATCTTTACTTCAATGCTACTACCTTGTTGATTACTTTTAGATCCTTATCTACTCCAGATCTCATCTTGATCTTCAAACCTGTATCACCCATATGTTTGTTTTGATAGTTTCATAGGCATCTTAAATTAAGCATGTCTGAAACTGAATTTGTCATCTTTTTCTCTTCCTGCTTTTTCACTGAGCTGCCCAATTCAGAAACCTAAGAGCTGTCTTTAACTATTCACCCCTTTTCACTTTAACTTTCTAGCTGGACTCCCTCCCTCAAATCCATCTTCCCCATTACAGACTTCAGAATGAATACTTACTGTGCCATTTAAGTGTTTAAAATTCTTTAGTGTGTTTCCATTGAATTTAAAGTCCTTGGCATTACATTACAAGATCTGTTATGATGTGGTACCTTTACAACTTCTCTTTTTACCCTCTCCCTGTTCCACAAATTGTACAACTCTGTCATATCAAAGCCAGTATCTTGTGCAGCATCATACAACCTTGCTGACATGCTGTTTTTTCTGCTGAAACATCTTTCCCCACTCTTTTCCTGGTCATCCTTCAAGCTTGAACTCAAATGTTCCTTTCTCGGGGAATCAGTCGCTGATCTTCACAGCAAGTAGAGTTCTCTTCCGTTCTCCATAACAGTGTGTATACACCATTTATCTAGTGTTCTAGACTGCCTCCTTGAGCCCCTATGGGGGGGTGGTGCGACCTATTTTTAGTCTCTACAGCACTTAGCAGATCTGATAAATGTTTGTTGAATGAATAAATAAATGAAGGTATTGTTTTTGAAATTCAGCCACAAGGATGGTAATAACTTATCTGACTATATATCTAGGTATGTTAAGGAGTTAAGAATTTCTTCATTTGACGTATACTTGCCTTATATATATATTCTATTTTGGATTTGGTCTTCTCCCAGTTATAGGTTCACCTTGTCTTGTCAGTTCTTATGCCCTTCTGTCTTTCTCCAGTAGTGGATTTGTAATCAGCCCCAAAGGAACTGTCTTAGAATTGGGATCTGAAGTTTTAGCAGGAAGCCCTTCAGAGTTGGTGATCTGAGGAGTGTCTTTGCCAGCTGGAGCTTAGAACAAAGAAAGCAAACAAACTCTTGGCAGATTCTGAAACGCAGCTTTTTGCTTCTTCAGAAATTGTGATTCTAGTCAGTTGATGCTGACTTAGAAATGTATGCAGAACTCACAGTCCAGCAGCCATGAATTGCAATCACTTTTGATACCTGCAGTGCTTCACTAATAATTGAGTTTGTAGCCTACTCATTGGAATATAATTTTAATAAAATTTGGGAACTGGGAAGGTCTTTTTACTTGAGATAATTTCATCCAATTTCTTAATTTTATAGGTGAGGAAAACTCAGGTCACATTTCTAGTTAATGATAGATTTGAGCTCAGGTCTCATTATTTCTAGTCTAGTTCACATTCTGTTTAACAGCATCTTTCAAAGTTATTAGGGAATGTTAGTGTTAGAATCGTGCTTAGAGGCGTAATATAATACACTTTTCCTTGGTGTTCTGCAATTCTCCATGCTTTGGGAATAAGATCAGTGATTTACCAGAAGGTCCTGTGCAAGTTTTGCAATTATTCATGGGACATTTTTTTAAATAAGAAAAATGATAAGCAAGTTTACACTAAGGACATTTCTTTAAAGTCATTTATTTCAATAAGTCATAGGTGAATGTGACAAAACAGTGCAAAAGGGCTCACAGTGAAAAAGTAAGACTCCCCTCACCCTTATTTGTGTTTCTCCACCCCAAACACCACTTGCTTCTTAGACATTCTTCCGAAGGAAACTCCACTCCCCTTTTTCAAAAGCATCAGAATTCTGAGCTTCTTCTTTTTTTTTTTTTTTTTTGTCTTTTTTCGTGTCCGGCAACGGATCGCAACCCTCA